>NC_030437.2:16868796-16903796 GCF_001660625.3 Ictalurus punctatus | reverse complement strand
CACGGCACGAGCGAGCAAACCACAACGGAAAGGCGTTTATCCTGTGCCAAATCAAAAGCCAGGAGCCAAGACGGCTAAACTGACCGTGCGCTCTGGGTAGGAGAAGCATGCTCCGTCTTCCCTGCCAATCACAGCCGATCAGTAGCCAATCGTAGGCTTCCGTGAGCTAACGTATGCGGAAGAGGGCGGATACCGCGAGTGCGTCACGCTGCATGGTGTCTCAGACGAAAGCACGCGTCAGCCTTCACCTTCCCCGGGTTGTGCGAGAGACGTGAGCTAAAATTCTAAAATAAACAAACAAACAAACAAACAAGCGGAAGGAGTGGTAAGGCTGTCGTCATGGTCGCAGCGTAACCGTCGTATGAGCTGCTTTCAAATGACGCTCGATTCGAAGAGCACGCACTTGAAGCCTTCATACGCGTTACACAAATGTTTCACGAGCTATACTGGAGGATTCACGTACCGCCGTGTACGTGTCAAAACATTCAGCGTCCTGGTCGGAATTTCAGCCTGAAATCATGTCGTGAACTGAATAAACAGATAAATAAACAAAGGGAAATGATATCATGTGTGCATAAGCGCCTGCTGGGTTTCTCTTCTCTGCGGAAGGATTACAGCGGCGTGTGATTTGAATCAAATTAATGATCAGAATTGGAAATAAATTAAAAAATAAAAAAAATAAAAAAAAACACCACGATTTCTCTAAAGGTTATCCCAGGCGTTCGAGCTCCAAAATAAAATCCGACAACTTCTGGAACGATTATGCTCACTGACTCTGTAAACATGGTGATTTTGTGTGTGTGTGTGTGTGTGTGTGTGTTGAGGAGCCAAATATTCCCGGAGGTAAACCGTATTTGCATACACTGCCAAATATAGTGCAGCAAATTACACAAACTGGTTCCTTCCATCAGCTTACCCACGCCATGGGTGTACATTAAATATACAACAAATAAACCTGCGCGGGAGTGTGAAACCGGGGCAGCGTCTGTAGCGACGGCTCGGCTGGTCTCGCTAGAGTTCCGCTCCGTTTTAATGCGATTCTCCGTGTATACTCGAGTAGCGCTTTTTAACGATAGACGCTGACGGAAAGCAGCTTTAAAGAAAACGACTTTACAACGAGGAAGCCGTGCCGTCTCGACGGGATCTCCATTATAATCCGGACCGCGGTGCGGCCGTGACTTACGGGTCGCTTGAAGTGATTTAGAAATCGGGGATCCATCGGCGCGCTCGGCTCTTTCCGATCGGCCGTCGAAACGAAACGGGCGGATGTTCGGAAGAGGGAACGCCTGCGACGGAAAGACTCGGGAGATGATGATCGGCGTTTCTATAGTGACGGCGAATTCACAGGGTCCTGTACGGCTGACGCGTCACACAGTGTAAATCATGTTGAATCATTACGCAGGTTTAAGGAGTCTCCAGTGTCGCCGCTTTATGTTAGTCCACCGTGTGAAAGTCCTCGCGACGGGAGTTTACACTTTTTACACTGCTCGATTCTGATTGGTCAGCAGTTTGTACGTATATGCTGCGAGTGCTGCCAGCACATCTACCATCCTCAACCAACCCTAATTATTAACCGACTGGGTGTGTACATTTTTCCCCTCTTTTTTCTTTTCGAGTTGAGCCGAAAGGCGACGCTATCGATTTAGCGATCAAATCTACACCCCGACCCTCACCTATGGTCACGAGTTTTGGGGAGTGACTGAAAGAACGAGGCTGCGGATACAAGCGGCGGAAATGAGCCTCCTTCGCTGGGTGATTGGGCTGGCCTTAGAGATGCGGAGCTCACATTTGAATCGCCGCTCCTCTGCATCGAAACGAGCCAGTTGAGGTGGTCCGGGCATCTGGCTAGGATGCCTCCTGGACATCTCCTTGGGGAGGTGTTTCGGACATGCCCGATGGAGAGAAGACCTCGGGGCAGACCGAGGACTAGACGGAGAGATTATATTTTATCTCGTCTGGCCCGGGAGCGCCCAGGTATCCCTGTGGAGGAGCTGGATGAGGTGGCTAGGGAGATGTAGGTCTGGGCATCTCCGCTTAGACTACAGACCCTGTGACTCGGACCCAGATAAGCAGAAGAAAATGGATGGACCCTCTGACGTCACGGTTATACTGAGATACCCATTACATAATGTGAAAACATCTGTCGTCTCTCCCTCCACTAGTTCCCCTCATATCTCTGATTTTTATAGTATACCACCATAACGGCATATACCGATATCAAGAGCCTCGCTGAAAGCCTTGGACAGGCAGAAAAACAGAGAAAAGGAGCTGGAGATACCTCCACTGAAACGGGAGGAGGGAAAAAAAGCACATTTCCGGACAATAATGGCCTACTTTAGAATCGTAGGACGTGGAAGCTCTGTGAGGACACTAATGCACCACCTCAGTGAAGAGTTCGGGCCAGGCGTTCCACAAAGCTGAAGCCGGAAGCAGCTCTGATCACAGCGTAGCATCTGAGAAGCTTTCAGCCACTGCAGCCGGGTTTCTTTAGAGCACTCATCCCCAGGCTACACTTAACAGCAGGAAGCATTACGGAGCGGGAGAGGGAGCGGGTCACGGTTATTAATCATCCTAACAGGCCAGCAGGCTCAGTCATGCTGCCCCTGAGCTAAAAGCTCCACCTGGACGTTATAACCACTCTCAAAGTGGGCTAAGTGGAGCTCAAGCCCTCAGGGGTGGGGCACGGCCGGATATGAGCTTAAAGGCCACGGCACGGATTCCGAATTAGTTCTAATTCTAAACAAACACACATACACAGTCGGAAAATGCAGCAGTAATTCATTTTTATCAAATCATTTTACTTACTGACGATTTCTATTTACTTAATCATTTCTATCCATCGATCTTTTTTTTTTTTTCGGGGGGCGGGGTTAATCACCACCAAATACCACCTACTCTTTGTATCTGTATTCTAGGATGTGTTATCTGTTCGATCTGAATAACGTATTGATATTCGATTTTTACACACTGTAATACACCGATCAGCCGGAACGTTAAAACCACTGACAGGAGAAGGGAATAACACTGATTACCCCGTTACACCGGCACCCGTCAAGGGGCGGGATCTATTTATCAGGCGGCGAGTGAACAGCCAGCTCTCAAATTCGATGTGTTGGAAGCAGGAAAAATGGGCAAGCGTGAGGATCTGAGCGACTCTGACGAGGGCCGGATTGTGACGGCTAGACGACTGGGTCGGAGAATCGATTCAGAGCGTCAGAACCGGATCAGTGGAAGAAGGTGGCCCTGGTCTGATGAATCACGTTTTCATCCACATCATGTGGACGACCGGGTGTGTGTGTGCGTGACGTCACGTACACGTGGAAGAGACGGCACCGGGATGCACTATGGGAAGAAGGCAAGCCGGCGGAGGCAGCTGATGCGTGGAACCGTCTAGAATAACTTTGTATGCCCAACCTCCTGACAATGCTCCCGTGCACAAAGCGAGCTCCATGAAGACATGGTCGCAGAGCCGTGGCCGCAACCCCACTGAACACCTTTGGGATGAACTGCACCCCAGACCTCCTCACGCCACATCACTCCCCGACCTCACTAATGCTCTTGTAGCTGAATGAACACAAATCCCCACAGCCACGCCCAGTCCCAAAACCTACTGGAAAGCCTTCCCAGAAGACTGAGGGTTATTATAACAGCAAAGGGGGAATAAATCTGCGACAGGACGTTCAACGAGGACATACAAGTGTGACGGTCAGGAATCTACATACAACATATCCGGGTGATTCTCACTGCCCCTGGTGGTTAGGAGGGCTGAAACTGAGCCCTGGTGCACGACATCCTGTTCTTCAATCCAATCAGACGATCATACCGAAGCAGACCTTTCGACCCGTACACACACAGGAGGTCTTCTCAATCCTAACGAGTGATCACGAGACTGAAACGAATTAGTGGAGCTCTGGTAATCTCACCCCACGTGCTGGATCCCGGGGCCGAGACGAGCTTTCTACTCAACAGCTCGCTAAATCCTGATTAAACCCCTTCCGATAGAAGACGTCGGACTGTAATTTGTACACTGCTCCTGAGGTAATGAGATATCTGATTTGTGTTTCATAGAATCGATTATATACAAAAAGATAAAGTAACGAATGTGTACCATCCAAAAACACTTACCACCTGCGATTTTTTTTTTCTCTTCCTCCCCCCCTCCCCCCCCCGCAATACTTTGTGCATGCAAACTCGCTGTACTGGGCTTCAACAGAAACCCAAACCCTCGTTATGGAGCGTCGATTCACAGGGGAGATAATTACCAGGTTATGTGCAAGCACATCCTTACCTGCTGTGGGTTTCTGAATCACGGTTCACTCTAATACGCTCAAACAGACACTGCTGCGTAATTATTTCTGAATAATACATCTGAAAAATGTGCACCACTGTCTAATAAATAAATAAATAAGTACGTAAGTAAGTAAAGCGGACATATCCGGGAACACTTTTATGCATCCGACCTACTTCAGTTCTCATACGTTACATTAATGTTCCGCTCTTACATCATATGCAGAAGCGGCATCTTTTTCTCGTTGGGCTCGGAGCAAAAAACGTGAACTATCTTCAGCCCATCTTCATGACGGATGCGATCCGGTCCTACCCGACATCGTTAAAAAAAAAATAATCGTCGAAACGCAGGTGCAGCTCGTCGCATTTAATTGCGCTTGCCAATCAGAGCTCGAGCAGGGAATTGCACAAATGTGTGAAAAGTAATACGCACCAACACCTCTGGGTTTCAATCTAATCTGCATACATCATCCCCGGAAATAAATAAATAGATAGATAGACAGATAGATAAATAAATCTTCAGATTCGTTTTTTTTTCTTGGGATGCGATTCCTATTTTACTGAAAAAGTAATCACCGCAACCACGGCTTTCTGATGCGAGCATCTGGGACCGATCACATTTGCTTCCGCTTCCGGTGGGTGCCATTTCATCGGATTGAAACTGAAACCTCGTCTCTGAGGTGAAAGTGTACGAACGTTTGGGTTCATATCCATATAGGAGGGAAGATAAACATGGAAATGTTTAACTTTTTTTTTTTTTTTTTTTTAAGAAATACCTACAGTTGCAAAGGAAATTATTCAACCCTCATAGACCTGTTGAATTATTTCAAATACTTGTGTTTGATTTGTTCGTTGCAAACAGCGGAAAGTCATTGTGCCGACCCGGTTAAACACCTATGGGAGATTTCGGAGCGACGCTCTCCACCCGAGTGCTCCAGTACAGTTCCAGAGATGTATATTATCGACACCATAGTGCACTGAAACTGCTGTGATGGCTGACGGTGACCCGATGCCTTACCGAGACCGAGACGTTTTCCTTTAATTCGTCATCTCGATCAACGTGTATAGCGTATATGGTAAAATAAAGTCGGCCATGTTGTCGGAACATTTACACCTACAGGAACATTTAAGCAAGTTTTTAGGACTCTTTCCACCATTTAAAAAAAAAAAAAAAAAAAAAAAAATGCAGTTAAAAGTAGGAAATGAATCTTTCACAGACATTAATCTGCACTTTAGAGACGGTCCCTTAATGACTTATTTAATAATAAAGCACTAGTAGTCTGCATTTCTGAAATTGTCCATCAATGCCAAACAAATATATAATAATAATAATAATAATAATAATAATAATAATAATAATAATATGTGTAAATATCAAATTACAAATACTACAACTGCACCTACACCCACCTTTTTGAAGTTGCTCTGCTTGCTGGTGCCTCTCTCCGTGTTCTCGTTATGGAGGATGTCCAGATGAGTCTCTCGCTCCTTCAGCTTCAAGGACTCGATCTCGGTCTTCAGCTCGTTCAGCTGCTCCTGGAGGTGCTTGCTCTTCTCCATGTACTCCACCCTAAACACAATGAGAACTCATAACTACACTGGACCAAAACAAAAAAATAATAAATAAATAAAAAAGAAGCTATAAAGGACATTTTGGATTGACGACCACGGAGACGACTAGGTCCTCCTGCAGGCTTGCGGTGCCACTCATCTGGTTTAATTAAGATGTAGACACAAGAAGCATTTTTCTTTCTTTTGTAGGAAAAAGATATGTTACATATAGCAATTATTAAAAGGGTGCGTGTTTATTTATCGAGTGTCTACAGATGAGCAACAGCTGTTTTTCCTCTCCCACGCACCTGATGGTGACTATAAAACCCTGTATATTCACACGTTACACTTTCGACCATGACAGGTTTGACAGTTTTAAACACTTTCTAACGGTCATGACCCATTCAAATTATTTGTAAGAGGTAAGACTTGACACTTCCTTGTACGCCTATTTCAGTCTTGTTTTCTGTTTCCGTCACGCCCTCCCCCACCCCCGACTATTTTTTGACTATTTTCAGCATAAAACCTTCTGTTGATTCCCGAATTAAGATTACATACGTCTGATGCTAGTTTCTATTTACGTTGACAGAAAGTGAGGGCCAGAAAATTGTTTGTATAATTATTTTTTTTTTTTTTTTTTTAAACAGGAGAGATTGGGGAGTGGGCGGGGCTTCCACAGACTCCACTCAAGTTGAAACATCTGTGCAACTGTCAATTATTCCAGATTAATATGTTGATTGGTTCATCTGGGAAAGTCATGACTCGTTTCAAGTGGTAACCCGTAGCGGAGTACTGATGTCTCGAGGTTGACAGGTCTGCTACAGTGAAAATACAGGTTTAATACTACTGGGGAATACCGATGCGCACAGATCCCAAAAGTCAAAGCGAGTTGAAACGGTTTAAAATCTCAATAGATGTTCGGCTTTGGGGATTTTTTTTGGTTTTTGTTTGTTTGTTTGTTGTCGAGGAAGCGGAAGACGATCTACCCGAGGTACAGGCTGGGCTTCGTGCGCAAACCGACCAGGCTCTACTCACTTTTCCTTCTCGATCTCCATAGACAGGCGTTTCATATCGGTGTCTTTGAAGTCATAGCTCAGGTTCTCCGTGCTGAAGCTGAGATCGGGAGGGAGGGCGTTCGGAGAGAGCGACGCAGCCTGGAAGAGGGAAACGGTTACAGATAAAAGAAACAGTAAACTGTGTGGACAGAACTGAGCAGAGGCTGTGAAGGGAAAAAAAAAAAAAAGAAAGTGTCTAAATAACATATACACACACATACATACATATACACACACACACACACACACAAATGCAGAGAAAACTTCCACAAAGGAGGAAACGAGTCATTCCCGGCTGCAGGCCAATTCTAAATAGCAGTAATTTGTGACCGCGGCGGTCGAGGACAGAATGTCTATCGGCTCCGTCTGTAGCAGCTATTCTCTCTTATCTGGGTGACTCGGGACTGATAAAGGTTTAAGACTGCGACTGGGAGCACAGAGTTAAATCACTGTGGTTTTCACAACAGACTGAGATTTGCGATGGCAATGAAAGCAGACATATATAATGCTCATGGGACCGAGGGAAGCAAACCAAAGCTGCAGGAAGTAAGGAATAAAACACAACAAGGCATGGCGTTCAAGGAAAATAATCATTACACCACCCCATCAAGGATTATTTTCCCATACCAGCAACGTGTTGTTGTCGTCATAGGGCGGATAGTCTGATAATGAGACAAGTGGACAAGTGGCTTATTAAAAAATAAATAAAATAAAATAAATAAAAAAAAATCGATCACCTTCTATAAATCACAATCACAAACAGGAGTGCCTCTCTCTATTATTAAATAATCCATTCAGTGTACGCTGCAGTCTTTTTAAAGAACTAAATCATATGTTTTATGTTCTTTTCTACAGTTTAAAAAAAAAAATCTCGTCTGGTAAAAGACTAAAAAAAAAGGAGGACTGATGCTCAACGGTACCATGTAAGGCGATTTGCTAGTGATCTCCAGCAGCTTATGTTTGGCTCTGCGCTCAGACTCTCTGGCCTCCTGCAGGTCCTGCTTCAGCTGATCGGCTTCCTTGGCTCTGTGGGGGAAAGAAAAAAAAGACAGAGAGAGTGTGAGTTAAGCATGAGTCATTTTTATTTACTTATGAAAGCATGAGAAGCTAGACTGAGCCACAGCTCACAGTCTACCACAGTGATGCTTTCAGAGGTAATGCAATGAAGTAAAAATTCATACATAAAGCTAAATGACCCAATGTCCAAAAGAGCCATTCACATACAAGACTAAATACATAACGTCCAAGAGAGACATTCATACAGAAGACTAAATACATAACGTCCAAGAGAGATATTCATACAGAAGACTAAATACATAACGTCCCAGACAGATATTCATACAGAAGACTAAATACATAACGTCCAAGAGAGATATTCATACAGAAGACTAAATACATAACGTCCAAGAGAGACATTCATACAGAAGACTAAATACATAACGCCCAAGACAGATATTCATACAGAAGTCTAAATACATAACGTCCAAGAGAGACATTCATACAGAAGACTAAATACATAACGTCCAAGAGAGACATTCATACAGAAGACTAAATACATAACGTCCAAGAGAGATATTCATACAGAAGACTAAATACATAACGTCCAAGAGAGATATTCATACAGAAGACTAAATACAGGCTTAGGCTTTAAATATATTACTAATACTACTTCTATTGCTACTACTCCTTCTGTTAGTATTACTACTACTCCTACTACTATTACTACTACTTCTCTTACTACCACCACCACTACTACAAATGTTAGTATTACCTCTACTACTCCTTCTGTTACTAATACTACTTCTATTCGTATTACTCCTACTACTACTACTACAACTAGTAGTATTACCTCTACTACCATTCCTGTTACTAATACTACTTCTATTTGTATTACTCCTACTACTACTACAACTAGTAGTATTACCTCTACTACCATTCCTGTTACTAATACTACTTCTATTTGTATTACTCCTACTACTACTACAACTAGTAGTATTACCTCTACTACCATTCCTGTTACTAATACTACTTCTATTTGTATTACTCCTACTACTACTACAACTAGTAGTATTACCTCTACTACTCCTTCTGTTACTAATACTACTTCTATTCGTATTACTCCTACTACTACTACAACAACTAGTAGCATTACCTCTACTACCATTCCTGTTACTAATACTACTTCTATTCGTATTACTCCTACTACTACTATTACAACTAGTAGCATTACCTCTACTACCGTTTCTGTTACTAATACAACAAATATTAGATTTACTCCTACAACTCCTTCTGGTACAACTACTACTTCCTTTACTGCTCGTACAACTATTAGTATGACCCATACTAATACTTCTGTCACAACTTCCACTACTACTATTTTTTACTACTACTTCTATTACTACTATCACCGTTATTTCTACTACTACCACTGTTTCTACTATATTAGTATTACTACTACTTCTGTTAGTACTACCACTACTATTGCTACTAATTGTACTACTATTATTAATATCCTTAATACTACTTAGTGTTATTGCTATACTACTTCTGTTAGTACTAATAGCATTATGACTACTAATAATAATTTTACTACTACTGTTGGTATATCAGTACTATTATTTCTATTTCTACTAGTATACGCATCATTACAACTTCTTCTTGAACTACTGTAAGTATTAGTACTACTACTATTAGTACTCCAACTATTACTACTACTTCAATTACTAATGAATACTTCTTGCAGTATATCACTACTACTACTACTCATAATAATAATTTCAACAGAACATACTGCTATACTATATTATGCAATACCACTATATTAATATACTTCAATATTACAATTATTACTATTATTCGTTTTATTATTATTACTACTACTGCTGATATTACTATCAACCTCGATAGGACTTAGTAGGACTGAGCCTAATCGCTCTGCAGTTTGTGTGTCACATGTCTTTCGTTCCTGAACCTTAAGTTCATGGTATATGTATTCTTTTCTTCTTTTTTTTTAATAAATATTAGAATTAAAAGTACAGAATAAAAATCCCATGATTTTAAGATATTGAGCTGTAGCGTTTTAAACTCTACAGCAGATACGACTTTTTTTATACACACACACATATATACATATATATATACATATATATATATATATATATATATATATATATATATATATATATATATATATATATATATATATATATATATATTATATATATATATATATATATACATACACATATATATACACACATACATACACATACATATACATACACACACACAGCAGAGTTATTCAACTCTGATTGAATCTCATGTACATGTGGATACAAACCTCCTCTCAGATTCTTCAGCCATTTTGAGGGCGAGCATCTCGGCGTCCAGCATCTTCTGCTCGATCAGTCTCTTCTCCTCCTCGCTGCGGATCGCCGTCATCTTCAACACGCCACAGTAATGTTAAAATCGAGATTCATGCTACATGAAAAAACAACATCTCGGCGCTTCCACAAAACATTATGTAATACCAGGCCGACATCGACCGGGTAGCAGGAGCTCTGAATGTTCACGGATTCTATGAGAAAAAAAACCATGTACGTGTATGTGTACGTTGTGTTGCATCATACTCGTAGCTTTCTGAGAGAAAAACTCTCTCGGTTTGAACATTTCAGATCAAGCCTTCTTTGACCGTTCTCGCCGCCATCATCCACTATTCCTCAGCGTTCCTTCATTCTAGTTATCTTTTACAGAAAGGCGAGAGCGTGACTTGCCCTCTTTTTTTTTTTTTTTTTTTTTTTTTGGATTAATCACTGTTAAGGGATGTGAATTTGTTACATGCATCACGTGAAATTGTATTAACCTGTGAAACGGCATGAACGTGAAAATTTCTGTGTTTAATCAATTATGAAATATTTAATCTTATTCGGCTTCAGCCGTTTTCGCTGCATTATTCAGTCCTTATTGATGCTTCGAAACAAACAAATAAGAACTAAGTAAATACTGCACGTACGTTTTATATAGCACAGTAGAATTCAGGTAGTGCTACAAAACGTATTTGTATTTAAATGGAAATGTATTTGCCCCGTCCCGATTTCTTCTGTTTTTTGTGTATCTCTCGCACTAAATTGTTTCAAATTAGAGCCGAAAAGTTCTCCAATACCAACTGGGCCTGTGTGAAAATGTATTTGCCCCCGTAGTTACTAATTCCCCAAATCTATGAAACTGCATTCATAACGGGGTTCAGCTGGACTAGACACAACCAGGTCTGATCACTGCAAACCCTGTTCAATCACATCAACACTTACATAGAACTTTCACAACAGAATAAAGTGGGTTAAAAGGTCTTACAAAGTAACACTACGCTAAAGTTGAAAGAAATTCCAGAAATGATGAGGAAGAAGGTGATTGAAATCCATCGGTCTGGGAAGGGTTACGAAGCTATTTCAAGGCTCTGGGACTCCAAAGAACCACAGTGAGAGCCGTTATCTACGAATGGAAAAACTCTGCCCAGTAGTGAACCTTCCCAGAAGGGGCAGACCTTCCAAAATTCCTCCAGGAACACAGCGACGACTCATCCAGGAAGTCACAAAAGAGCCAAGGACGACATCAAAGCACCATCAAAGGTCACTGTTCATGACTCCACTATCAGAAAGACACTGGGCAAAAATGGAATTCATGGAAGTGTGACGAGACAAAAACATTTAGCCAAAACGCACCTTGATGATCCTCAAACCTTATGCAGAATGTTCTGTGGATTGAGGAGTCAAAAGTAGAACTGTTTGGAAGACAGGGGTCCCGTTACATCTGGCGTAAACCAAACACAGAATCCCACAAAAAGAACATCATACCTACGGACCAGCATGGTGGAGGAAGTGTGATGGTGTGGGGATGCTTTGCTGCTTCAGGGCCTGGGCTACTTACAATAATTGAGGGAAACATGAATTCCGCTCTCTACCAGAAAATCCTAAAGGAGAATGTCCGCTCTTCAGTCCGTAAGCTGAAACTCAAGCGCAACTGGATTATGCAGCAAAGCATAGGAGTAAATCCATCTCTGAATGGTTCTAAAAAAACGAAATGAAAGTTTTGGAGTGGTCTAGTGAAAAGTCCTGACTCGAACCAACCGAGACGCTGTGGCAGGACCTTAAACGGGCAGTTCATGCTCGAAAACCCTCCAGTGTGGCTGAACTAAAGCAGTTCTGCAAAGAAGAGTGGGCCACAATTCCACCACAGCGCTGTGAAACACTGATCTCCAGACATCAGAAGCGTTCGGTTGCCGTTATTGCTGCTAAAAGGTGGCACAACCAGATTTTCATTTTAAGGGGGCAAATAGTTTTTCACATGGATGATAGGTGTTAGATGGCTTTTTTTTTTTGCTTCAATAAAAAAAAATATATATATATATATATATATATATATATATATATATATATATATATATATATATATATATATATATATATATATATATATATCAATAAAAACTGTAATGTGTATTTATTTGGGTTGCCTTCGTTTGAAGATGTAAAATGATTTCGTACGTGACGTACACAAAAAACAGCACTGTATATTCTGTAATCTGGCAAATAAACAAAAAGATTTTTTTTTTTTTTTTTTTTCACCAAGCGACCGGTTCCTGCGGAAACCTCCGCAGTGAGAAGCTCGCTGAAATCCAGGAACTCGATATTAGCACCTACTTTAATCCGCTGGATCTCCTGCTCTGCCTCGGCTGCCTTCTGAGCCAGCAGTTTGGCCTCTTCCTCGGCGATCTGAGCCTTCTCTGCTAACAGATCGGCCGTCTCCTCTGAACGCAGCTGAGGATGCACGGAGAAATGAGTCTTACTAACATGATCGGAATTAATATTCTAAAATATTTAAGGATGCATCGGTACCTCCGCCCACAGAATACGAGTACACTTTGTGGTACGGGTCAACATCAAAACAAGTACTTCGTTATTCAGCTCCGTTTAGGTTTTATACACGCTATAAGACCGAAAGTATATGGACACCTGACCGTCACACTCCCGTATGTCGTCGTAGGACGTCGCGTTCGAGATACATCCCCTCTTTCCTGTTATAATAACCTCCAGTCTTCTCGGAAGGCTTTCCACTAGATCTTGGAGCGTGGCTGTGGGGATTCGTGTTCATTCGGCCTCAAGAGCATTACTGAGATCAGGAACTGATGAGGAGGTCTGGGGTGCAGTCGGCGTTCCAGTTCATCCCAAAAGTGTTCACTGGGGTTGAGGTCAGGGCGGGACAGTCGCGTTCTCTTCCAGTCCAACGTTGGAAAACCGCGTCTTCATGGACCACCCAAAGTGCATTATTTTCATACAACAGCGCGGTCTGGAGTGTTCTTACGCGGCGATCTGCCAATGATTATAACGTTTCATTTATTAACGAGGTTTTATTAATGCGCTGGACAGTTCTCCACCCAATTCCAGCGACTTCGGTAAGCTCCTCACCACGACCGCGGGATACGTCTTCAGACACGGTTGTGTAAGAAATGAGAAGCAATGCACGGCGTCAGTTAGGAAACACGTTAATCGGTACAGTAACGATCCAATCCTAGGCTCTTAAGTGTTCGCTTATTTATTTCAATCCAAACAGCGAGATTTTAACGGCCAGGCAGAGCATTATACTATATTACCGTATTACGATGGAAATAAATGAACAAGAGCCTCACCAGAGCTTCGTTGGCCATAAAAGCTTCGTCCTGTAGATGCAGGAGTCGTCTCTCCAGCTGATCACGTGCTCGCTCGGCTTCCTCACGCAGGTGTTTCTCTCTCTCCAGCCTCTGCCGGTCCATCTACACACAGAGTGAAGGACAGAGGAAGGGACCGAGACAGAGAGATCAATATCAGGTTGTTCAGCATGAGCGAGCGGGGCAGAAAGGTGAAAACCCCGGCGGTTCAGCCGGAGCGAAAGAGTCCACACGGAGAGAGACGGAGGTGCGGAGAGTCACTCTGCGCTTCAGGACCGCGCTCTGATTCGACACGGCTGAGGACGAGGACACAAACAAGCGGACGCGTGAGGCGTCCATTTACTGTTCATTATTCAATCCCTCCTTCATTTATAAACTGCCTTCTTTTCTCCTCCTCGTCCCTCTCGTACGCTCCTTCCGGATTTTCTCTTCCACTCCTCCTTCTTTACCCGATCCTTCTCTTCTCTATCTTCCACTCCGACTGCGTCCTTCTCTCCATCTGTCTTCCACTCCTCCTTCATCCCCATCTTCTCCTTCTCTCCATCTGTCTTCCACTCCTCCTTCATCCCCATCTTCTCCTTCTCACTTTCATAATTCTCCCCCACTCCTCCCTCTCTCCTTCATCCCTTTCTTCTCCATCCATCTTCCACCCCTTCTCTCTCCTTCATCCCTTTCTACTCCTTCTCTTCCTGTCTTCCACTCCTCCTTCCTCCCTTTCTTCTCCTTCTCTCCTTGTCTTCCAATCCTCCTCCATCCCCTTCTTTACCCTTTCCTCCCTGCTTCCCCTCCTCTCTTCCCATACCTTTCTTTGCTTGGTTAAATCCCACCGCTCCATCTCTCTCTCGTCCCTCCTCCCTCGTTATTTCTCTTTCGCCCACCTGTTTGCGAGCTTTCTCCTCTCTGGCCTGGGACTTCATCTGCTGCACCTCCAGTGAATCCACTCTGCGTCTCCTCATGAACAGGTCGTGGTTCCCGATGCACAGCTGCAGGATCTGACACACACACACACACACTTTTTTTTTTAAATCACGAATTTCTCTTTTTATTAAGAATTTTAACACCTTTATGGCTTGTTAAAGAGACTCTTATGGCTGTAATATTGAGGAAACTGAAAGCATGTGAATTTCCCCTACATGGGTTATTAGTCCACTACTCGCTCGCTCGCTCGCTCACTCACTCACTCACCGACTCACTCGCTCGCTCGCTCACCGACTCACTCACCGACTCGCTCGCTCACCGACTCGCTCACCGACTCACTCGCTCACCGACTCACTCGCTCACCGACTCACTCGCTCACCGACTCACTCGCTCGCTCACTCACTCACTGACTCACTCACTCGCTCGCTCACCGACTCACTCGCTCGCTCACCGACTCACTCGCTCGCTCACCGACTCACTCGCTCGCTCACCGACTCACTCGCTCGCTCACCGACTCACTGACTCACTCGCTCGCTCACTCACTCACTGACTCACTCGCTCACTCACTCACTGACTCACTCGCTCGCTCACTCACTGACTCACTCGCTCACTCACTCACTGACTCACTCACTGACTCACTCGCTCACTCACTCGCTCACTCACTCGCTCACTGACTCACTCACCGACTCACTCACCGACTCACTCACTGACTCACTCACTGACTCACTCACCGACTCGCTCGCTCACTCACTGACTCACTCACTCGCTCACTCACTCACTGACTCGCTCGCTCGCTACAGCGACGGCTAAAGTGATCATGATTCTTTTGCTCAGTGTTTAAATCATAACTAGTTATCCCAGGGATTCAATCAGTTCAGTTCTACTTCATCCTTAACGCAGTCAGTCAGTTTCAAATCCTGTGTTCCTTTACAAAAACAGACAGAAGGATGAAAGAGAGAAGAAGGAGAAGGGGAGAAAAGAGCGAGATAAGGAGGAGTGGGAGAGAGAAGGAGGGAGGGAGGGAGGAGGAGTGGAGGAGAGAAGGATGAAAGCGAGAAGAAGAAGAAGAAGAAAGGGATGAAGGAGGAGAAGAAGATAGAAGGAGAAGAAAGGGATGATTGGGTGATCGAATGAGGAGTGGACGACAGAAGGATGAAGAAGAAGAAAGGGATGACAGAGAAAGTGAAAGAGGAGTGGAAGACAGAAGGAGGGAAGGATGAAGGAGAGCGGGATAAAGGAGAGAGAAGGATGAAGGAGAGAGAAGGGGGAGTGAAAAACAGAAGGAGATGAAGGAGAGAAGAAAGGGATGAGGGAGAGAGAAGGAGGAGGGGAAGACAGAAAGAGGGAAGGATGAAGGAGAGAAGGAAGGGATGAGGGAGAGCGAAGGAGGAGTGGAAGGCAGAAGCAGGGAAAGATGAAGGAGAGAAGGAAGGGATGAGGGAGAGAGAAGGAGGAGGGGAAGTCAGAAAGAGGGAAGGATGAAGGAGGATGAAGGAGAGAAGGAAGGGATGAGGGAGAGAGAAGGAGGAGGGGAAGACAGAAAGAGGGAAGGATGAAGGAGAGAAGGAAGGGATGAGGGAGAGAGAAGGAGGAGGGGAAGATGGAAGAAGAAAGGGATGGAGTGAAGGAAAAAAAAAAATTAATCACCACATAATTGAATTTCCTCCTCTAATTAACAACCCCATACTCATTTGCATGTCCAATCAATCAATCAATCAATCAATCAATCAATCAACACTGAGCTGAAGAAAAGAACAATTCTGGCTCACAATCAAAAGAAATGAATCTAAACTAAACACATAATTCCAACCTCCGTACCTGAGGCTCCCAAATAAACGGGACCCGATCCGGTGCTCGTCACTTTAACTCACTGACGCAACGTTTAATTAACCGCGGGAGACAAAAGTTCTCCTCGTTATCGAACCGTACTGCACTGAGCAGCAACACCGCTCCGTCCTTCGGCCTGAAGGCAAAAGGAGGCCGGTCGTTACTTACCAACTTATTCACCCGCAGTCTGGAGGAGTTGAATTTGAACACGTCCGCTTTCTTATCCAGAGGCTTAATGGCGAACTGAGGATGAAGAACAGACACAGACAGTGTTAAGCAGGCTCTCGGCATCGCTTCAGAGCGAGACAGACACGACCCTTAATTTCCTTAATGAACAAAGTCTCATCTTAAGCAGCAGGACGAGGCTGATGCGTGTAATAATCCAAGCTGACAGAGTGCATTCTGGGAGGATAAGCTGCACTCTGAAACTCCGAGTGTAAAAACCCTTAGCGGTAGTAATATGTGGCTCGCTAATAAACATCTAGTACTGAATTCTCCACTCTGATTGGTCAGAAGGGGTCGATTCATTTTCTAGATCAGCAGCTCGGACGCTAGCTCGACACTGATTACTACATTTATCGTTACTATAGCAACAAGGCACTTGTATATCTCCAGTATCAGTACTAAAGTCAAAAGCTGTAACTACGTTAGTCGTGCGGTGGAAGAGGAACAAAACACAACCTTGTGATTTGTTTGATGAAGGAGAGAGCGGAGGATGAAAGAGAGGAAGGAGGGAGAGGAAGGAGTGGAAGATTGAAGGAGCGAAGGAGAAGAAAGGGATGAAGAGGAGGCGGAAGGAGGAGTGACGAAGAAGGATGGAAGAGACAAAAGAAACAAGGAGGAGCGGAGGACAGGAGGAGAGAAGGATGAAGTAAAGAAGGAGAAGAAAGGGATGAAGAGAAGACAGGAGGAGGCGTGGAAGATAGAAGGATGAAGGAGAGACAAGAGAAACAAGTGAAAGAGTGGAAGACAAGGAGAGAAGGATTCAAGCGAGAGAAGGAGGAGAAAGGGATGACGGGGTGAGAGAAGGAGGAGGGGAAGACAGAAGGAGAGAAGGATGAAAGAAGGAGGAGAAAGCGATGAAGGGGTGAGAGAAGGAGGAGGGGAAGACAGAAGGAGAGAAGGATGAAAGAGAAGGAGGAGAAAGCGATGACGGGGTGAGAGAAGGAGGAGGGGAAGACAGAAGGATGAAGGAGAGAAGGATTCAAACGAGAGAAGGAGGAGAAAGGGATGACGGGGTGAGAGAAGGAGGAGTGGAGGACAGAAGGAGAGAAGGATTCAAACGAGAGAAGGAGGAGAAAGGGATGAAGGGGTGAGAAGGAGGAGTGGAAGACAGAAGGAGAGAAGGATGAAAGAGAAGGAGGAGAAAGGGATGAAGGGGTGAGAAGGAGGAGTGGAAGACAGAAGGAGAGAAGGATGAAAGAGAAGGAGGAGAAAGGGATGACTGGGTGAGAAGGAGGAGTGGAAGACAGAAGGAGAGAAGGATGAAAGAGAAGGAGGAGAAAGGGATGAAGGGGTGAGAGAAGGAGGAGTGGAGGACAGAAGGAGAGAAGGATGAAAGAGAAGGAGGAGAAAGGGATGAAGGGGTGAGAGAAGGAGGAGTGGAGGACAGGAGAATAAGGAGGAGGAATAAAAGGAGGTGTTGGAGTGATGTTTTGAGTCGTGCGTGTTTGAAGGTTTTAAGGTCCATGCTTATATATATATATATATATATATAGTACTTATGCATTTTTTATGGCACTGAATTAAACCACAGTCCTAAATGAATAATATATATTCTGGTGTGTGTGTGTGTGTGTGTGTGTGTGTGTGTGTGTGTGTGTGTGTGTGTGTGTGTATTGGGGTCTTTTCAGTCTTGTATAATTAGACAAACAGTTGTGTAAAGTTTCAGTCTGAAGTTTATATTTGTAACACTCAGTTTGTGGATTTCATTTGAAATAAACGGGAAAAAAAAAAAAAAAACAGTACTGAAAGTTTTCCCCGCCCCCATCCGATTGATCGAAAAACATTGAATGAATACTGAATGAAATATTGATGTGGAAGCGTGCTTTGTGCTGCACCTCTTTGTCACTGTAGGAGATGTTGCGGATTTCGTTCCAAGGGAAAGAGATTTTCGGCGTCAGTTTGTTCTCCGGTTCATAAATGTGCAGTCCCAAAGCATCCACGCCGAGCAGCAGATCCGTCCCCTTTTTGTTCTAGAAAATAAAACGGGGGGGGAGAAAAAAAATGTCAAAGTTGTCACACGTCATCAACCACGTGCCTCTGTGAAACCGCGAGACGGTCAGGACGCGCGCCGAGGTTTTCACAGATGTATGCAGATACGAAAAAAAAAAAAAAAAAACACACAGCGTGCCAACTGCAAATATAAACACCCCTGCACATAGAGCGAGAGGAAGGCAGGGGAGATCGGGTCAGGTCGACGGGTAGTCCGAGTCGCTCTCCCGGGAGTGAGATGGTAATGAGTGTCGCGGCGTGATCGTGACGGAATCCACGGGCACGTTGTTAAACACGTTTACAGTGACGTGGGTCGTGCTTACCCGGATAAAAAAGTAACTGATCCCGTACATCTCCAAATCCTGAGCTATCTTTAAATACTCCATCTCGGCGTCCTCTCTGGAAAAAAACACACACACACACACACACACACACACACACACACACACACATCACTAATACTTTAATACGTGTTCCATATCATAGGAGAAATTTAGAAACGTGATTGGAGGTCAGCTAAGAGAGAACACATCGGCATAGTTTAAAAAGTCATTAGCTTGCTTCTTGCCTTTCTTTTGATGTGAAGCCAAGTCAAGCAGTGTGTGTGTGTGTGTGTGTGTGTGTGTGTGTGTGTGTGTGTGTGTGTGCGCGCGCGCGTGTGTGCGGGGGGGTGTTGAGGTGTGTGAAACAGCTCCAAGACATCAAAACACTTTTTTCCTCAACTTCTTGAGACAATTTCTGAGCCGTGTCCACGTCAAAGGTGTGTGTGTGTGTGTGTGTGTGTGTGTGTGTGTGTGTGTGTGTGTGTGTGTGTGTGTGTGTGTGTGAGAGAGAGTACCTGGTCCTGCCTCGGTGCTCAGCGTAGCAGAGTGTAATTCTCTCCTCCCACATTTCAGCGGTCATCTGGTAGAGATTAATCACCTGCACACCACAGAGCCCAGAGCTCAGTAAGAGAGAGAGAGAGAGAGAGAGAGAGAGAGAGAGAGAGAGAGAGAGAGAGAGAGCACTCTCACACCCCACTTATGGATAAAAAGTGGATATAAAAAGTCTACACACCCCCGTTAAAATGGCAGGTGTTTGTGATGTAAAAATTTTTTTAAAAAATATAAATAAATAAATAAATAAATAAAATCATGTCAGAGCTTTTTTTTTTTTTTTTTCCATCTTTACTGTGAAATTGCAACATATAATAAATATCGCGTGATAAAACACGCAGGAATGTTTCTTTGAGGAAGAAAAAAAAAACAAAAACAAACAAAAAAACAAAAATCATCCGACACCCAGCCTGTATACGTGTGCGCACCCGTTTATAATTGGGAACGTGGCAATGTTCGGTCAACCGATCACATTCAAACTCGTATTAAATATCAATTAGTGTACACCTGCCATTAATTAAAGTGACTGATGAACCCCCAAATAAAGCACGGCTGTTCCTATAGGATATTCCTGACATCTTGGTAACATCCAAATGGAAAAGCCACGGGCCGCCGAAGAGCTTACAAAGCAGGTACGTGATCTCACTGATGAAAAATATCAATCAGGAGAGGGTTAGAAAAATCTCCCGGGCACCGGATATACCACGGAACACTGTAAAGACAATAATCAACAAGTGGAGAAAACATGGCACGACACTACTGAGAACAGGACGCCCCTTTAAAATTGAAGAGAAGATCAGGAGAGAACCGGTCAGAGAGGCTGCTGAGAGGCCTACGGCAACATTAAAGGAATTGCAGCAATTTCTCATAAGTACTGGTTCTCCCTACACGTGATGACAATCTCCTGAATTCCTCATATCTCTGGGCTATGGAGTCGGGCGGCAAGACGGAAGCCTTTTTTAACCAAAAAAAATGTAAAATCTCCCAAAACCATGTGGAATAGTGTGCTATGGTCTGATGAGACCAAATGTGAAATTTTTGGCCATAATACCAAAAGATATGTTTGGCACAAAAGAGCACCGTCCCCACGGGGAAGCGTGGTGGCGGTGTCACTTTGGGTCTGGATGGAACCGGGGCTTTAATCAGGGTGGAGGGAGTCATTTTTAACTCCAAATACCAGACAGTTTTGGCACAAAACCTTAAGCCTTCTGCCAAAACATTTAAGATGAAGAGGAATTTCACCGTTCAGCATCACACTGATCCGAAGCAGAGCTCCGGATCAACAAAGGAACGGCTTCACCGAAACAAGTTCAGACCTAAATCCAATCAGAGATCTGTGGGGGGACCTGAAGAGAGCTGTACACAGGAGATTCCCAGCCAATCAGACAGAGTTAGAACGCTTTTACGATGAAGACTGGCAAAAGACTGCTCAGGCAAGATGCGCTAAACTGATTGACCCTTACCCAAAGACTGAATGCTGCGATCAAAAAAATCTAAAGCTGCTTCAACTAAGTATGAGTTTAGGCATGTGGATACTTATGCAACCGGGTTATTGTTTTTATTTTTTTCGCCCTAAAATGATTCTTTTTCACTGTAATTAACAGATTTCACAATGAACGTAGAATAGTTTCTGACATGATTTATCATTTTAACAGGGGTGTGTAGACTTTTTAGAGCAACTGTACACACATAGCCACAGCTAAAAATAATAATAATAATAATAATAATAAATTGATTAAATCAATGAATAAATATTAATGAAATTTTATTAATGGGATAGCATAATAATAATAATAATAATAATAATAATAATAATAATAATAATAATAATAATAAATTGATTAAATCAATGAATAAATATTAATGAAATTTTATTAATGGGATAGCATAATAATAATAATAATAATAATAATAAATTGATTAAATCAATGAATAAATATTAATGAAATTTTATTAATGGATAGCATAATAATAATAATAATAATAATAATAATAATAATAAAATGATTAAATCAATGAATAAATATTAATGAAATTTTATTAATGGGATAGCATAATAATCATAATAATAATAATAATAATAATAATAATAATAATAAATTGATTAAATCAATGAATAAATATTAATGAAATTTTATTAATGGATAGCATAATAATAATAATAATAATAATAATAATAATAATAATAATAATAATAATAAATTGATTAAATCAATGAATACATATTAAAGAAATTTTATTAATGGATAGCATAATAATAATAATAATAATAATAAATTGATTAAATCAATGAATAGATATTAATGAAATTTTATTAATGGGATAGCACAATAATAATAATAATAATAATAATAATAATAATAATAATAATAATAATAATAACGTATCTAATAATAAACATTCTAAAATAACTTAGCAAAATTCTGAATTAAAAAAATCTTTTATAAAATGTTTTACAATTTTCTGTCCCTATTTAAAAGAATATTAAATAAGATTTCCTCAAATAGTTATGGCAAAAAAAAAACCCTTTTAGATTTATTGTAGATTTTATACTGGAAAAAAGCAACTTTTTTTTTTTTTTTTTTTTTTTAAATAAACAATGCATGTTTTTTCCCCCTCTCAATTAAACAACACAGAAATAAACAACAACAATAACAATAATAATAACAATAAGAAGAAGATTTTTCTGCCTTCACAGTGAAATAGCATTTTAATTCAAACACCATGTCAAATCTAGATTTTTGGCTTTACTAAGTATGCATACCTATTTATACATATTTAATTAGATGCATGAATGAAAGCTACAAATATGAAAAATACTTAGAATATTAGTACTCAACTAGATTGATTGTGAGCTTACTTTTTTTTTTTTTTTTTTTAAATAAATGACTCAATTCACCTGTAGTGTCTCTAATTTTCTAATATGTTTTATTTTAATCAGATCAAATTCATTTTCTATGTTTCACCACAGGGGGGGAAAAAAAAAGAAGATATAATTAATCAGAGAATAAATCAATCACTTACCCTCTTTGGTAGAAGCTCTTCTTGGGCCAGGAAGCCTGGTTTGTGGACATTGGGGTCGTAATCTCCGTACTGAAGACGCAACATCAAAACAAAGCAAAGTAGTTAATCAGTTAATCAATGAGGCTTCGGCTACGTCCTGTAGCCGCACACGTTCTCATTTTCCTCGTATCAGTTATCTCCTCTCGTTCTCTCAGCAGCATTAGAAGAAAAATTACACATTTAATTAAAACTGCCATGTTGTAACCTTTCGATTCGATTAGACTTTCATGACGGATCACAGCAAGAGCAAATTGAATGAGTTCGCTAAAATCAGTGACGGACAAGTTGGTAGAGTAGGAACCAAATTGCTTTCCTCCATCTTCATTACTGGTGTCAGATCCACTCCTTCAGGCAGCACATTACGCATTCGATATCAAACACTTTAGAAACAGCAGGACGAAGCTTAGAAAGTTTGTGTAGGTGAAGTTCAACTTGTTATTAAAGTAGCACCATGTTCGTTCTCGTTCAAGCTCTACCTGAGAAGAGAGAGCTGTGACGTGAAGGAAAGTCACAGTGCAGCTCAAATTCAGGACATCTCTCTGCCAGCCTCGGTCTAAGCCATTCTGTTTAAAGTTTTCGTTTTTAATTTGTCCAATTACCAAATTTTTTTTTTTTTTTAATTTAAATAAAGTTACTGTAGGTCAAAACTGTTCGCCATAATATCGTATAACCTTTGAATGATCATTTGGAATTTATCCTACCTGTGAAAAACTTTTGTGAAAACTAACTGGGAATTGACTTAAGGAATCCATTTTCTGTAACTACTGTTGGAATCTTTTGCAGTGACTAGAAATCGGTAACCGTGATACCTGGGAGTTTACTTACTTACGGAAACTTTTCGCTAGCTAAAAATTTAATGGGAATGACAACTGGGAATTAACTCACGGAATTTTTTTTTTTTTGTCCCTGTAACTACTGTTCGAATCTTTTTCAGTAATAATCAGAAACTGGCAACTGTGATACCTGGAAATTTACTTACATAATCTTTTTAGTAACTTTTTTTTTTTTTTTTTAGTGAAACTTATGCGATTACTGTGGAAACTTTTCAAACTGGAAATAGGGAATTTAGTAAGTTACTAATTGTTTTTTAGTAACTACTTTACGTTAGATGAATATACTCGAGGACACTTTTTCGATAACTAGAAATGTACTTGATAACTGTGGAAACTTTTAAAGCTAACTGGGACCTTGCTTAAGGAATCATCGTTTTTTTTTTGGTAACTATAGAAATTCACTTGATAACTGATTGGGACCTCACATGACCCCTAAGAATATACTTACGGGTATTCTTTTTCAGTCACTAGAAATTGAGAACTGTGCTACCTGGCAATTTGCTTAAAATAATCGTTCTGGTGACTATTAAAATTTACTTGATAACTAAAAACTTTTAAAGATAACTGGGAATTTACTTACAGAATCTTTTTAGAAGCTTTTGAAATTTATTCACTGTGAAAACTTTTAAAACTGGAAACAGGATCTTTTTTTTTGGTGAAGTAAATATTGCACCTTAGATGTCACCTGTGAATATACTCATGGAAACTTTTTCAGTAACTAGAAATTTACGTGATTACTGTGGAAACTATTCATGCTAACTGGGATCTTGCTTAAGGACTCTTTTATTGTAACTATAGAAGTTTACTTGATAACTACATAACCTCATATGACCTGGGAGTATATATGTGGAATATTTTTCAGTAACTAGAAATTGAGAACTGTGACATTTGGGAATTTACTTACAGAATCTTTTAGTAACTTCTCATAAAAACTGAGAATTTATGTACGGAATCTTATTTTTTTAGTAACTACTATACCTTAGAAATTTAAATGAAATGTAACTAGAAATTGACTTGATTACTGTGGAAACTGAGAATTTATGTACGGAATCTTATTTATTTATTTATTTATTTTTAGTAACTACTATACCTTAGAAATTTAAATGAAATGTAACTAGAAATTGACTTGATTACTGTGGAAACTGAGAATTTATGTACGGAATCTTATTTATTTATTTATTTTTAGTAACTACTATACCTTAGAAATTTAAATGAAATGTAACTAGAAATTGACTTGATTACTGTGGAAAGTTTTCATTGTAACTGGGATCTTACTTAAGAAATCTTTTTTTTTTTTTTTTTTTTGTAACTACGGAAATTTACTTATAATAATTGCGGGACCTCACATGTTACCTGGGAATATATTTCTGGAATCTTTTGCAGTAGCTAGAAATAGATAACTGTGATGATAATGGATTTTCTTACAGAATACTTCTGGTCCTTATTAAAAGATTCACTTGATCACTGTAGAAACTTTGAACGACGACTTGACGTTTTCTTGCGGAATTTACTGAATGTTTTTCCGTAACTACCGAAATGTAATATTGCGCAATACTCCATTGAGATTCTTGCGGTTGAGATTACTGCTGCTCTGCAATCAAAGCACTGTGCTGAAAAAAGGGTGTGATTTCTGCTCAAATCCAAGTTAATTGTTTGCAAAGAACCTCGTTTCGTTTCATTTCAAACCCAAACCCGCAGCGCTGAAGATAACGCCAGACAGGACAGCTCTGAGCTTGTGGAATATAGACATCCTCCCTTTATCTCCATCCTCCTCTCTTATTTCTCAGCCTCTATCTGTGGTCTGCCCTCCATCCACCTCTCTGTTGTTCCCCGCCTGCAGTCTCAATCCTCTCTGCCCACCATTAGCCCACTATCACCTAGATGGACTGTCATGTCCGTGCTGTTTACTTCTCTCTAAACGGGGAAAATGAACAAAAAGGCCTGCTGCCTGTCAACCCCCAGCACCTGCTCTAATAAATCAGCAGCTACCATCCTTCCGGCTAAGAAATTAATGCTCGGTTTCAGAGAACTCATGACGTCTTAGAACTAGCAGACAGTAAAAACTTGCACGCCATAGTCCTTTTCTTTTCTTCAACCTTTCGAAGAACCTTTCCGTTCCCTCAAGTCCACGAATTGCTTTAAAACCACAAGCGATGGTGTAGTTCCAAAGAGCTGTGTAGGTGCTTCAGACAGGAATGAAACGCACAACGAGGGAGTGAAAAGAGGAAAGAAGAAGGAAAAAAAAAAAAAAAAAAACAGTGACACAGTTGCAGAGGTTGTCTGATTGAAGGCTTAAGCAACACTACTTCTTTGGGAGAGGAACGGCTGCAAATTGGCACCAAGGTAATGCGTATCACACTCAGACGAGGCTCTGAGATAAATCGCACGGAAAGCCCTTCAGCTGTCAATCAGCCAGTCACTCGGTGAGGAAAAAAAGCCGTTCATGTCCAAAAGTGGACACCACAGAGGAGTGATGGGAGACTGTGGAAAGACGTCCTGCTGCGGTCGCGATTCCTCCATCAGACTGCGGGATACGGTGACAAATCCAGGACCCGATTTATCCGGCTGTTATTTCCGTTGCCAGGTGACCCGTAACTGTAAAGTACCCATGCTTCATTTGGTTACCCCTATTACCAGAGTACCAATCAAGGAACCAAACAAGAGAATATGGGCGGAGCTAGAAACAGACCACTGATCACTCAGTTGCATCCAATAGTAGTGACTTGAATCAGGCATTTTTTTCAGGGCGCCCGTCGTTTGTACTGCACTGTATCTCATGACTAGAAATAATCAGAAATCATTTTTCATCTCGGCAGTCCACACTAGCTGCCTAAACGGATTTGGTATGAATCCATGAGTTCCACTGGAACTGAGGTCCTATTTGAGGACGGGAATGTAATAGTAACACAGGGAAAATTCAGCAGAAAAATCAATAGTACCTACTTTCACAGGTACCACAAGCGTGATTGGAAGCAGTCACTGACACCAGGGGAGGGGGGGGGGAGAGAGAGAGAGAGAGAGAGAACACTGACCTTTGCTTGGATGGCGTATGACGCAAGCAGCACTGAGGCTTCCGGAGGACAGTACACCTCCTCTTCCAGAATCTTCTGCTTCACCTGTAGCAATGACGCAAAAAAACACAGCAGCTAATTAGAAAAAAGGAAATAAATTCACAATATACTAATACAGAACACGTGCTTCTAAATCTAAACCTACAGCCGCGTTTCTGTAAAGCCGCTCTGGGACAACGTCTACTGATTAAAGCTCTGTACAAACCAAAACACACAGCTCTGGATATTTTCCTTGCACGCTGAGTCACTGGAAATTAGTTAAAAAAAATAAATAAATAAATGGACACCTCACAGGCTGGTAGCAGTTAGATCTTTTATATTTCTGACTTAACTGATCAGACTTCTGGTTTTCTTTGAAACTATTTTTACTTGAAATCTTCAGATTAATTTAATTCTCCACGACCCTGACCCAGGAATAAAGTGCTTACTGAAGATGAGAATACATGTTAGAAGGAGGTCAGAATGCATTACATTATCGTGGAAGAAGACAAAACAAAATCAACCTTTTAAATAATTAGAATGAGAAACTGATGAGAATTCGGTTAAACACGCAACAATACACTTCCATTCAATACCGTCCCAATACGATTCAATTCAGACACTATCAAATATGATTCGATTCGGATCCGATCTGATATGACTCAATTCAGACACTATCAAATATGATTCGATTCGGATCCGATCTGATATGACTCAATTCAGACCTGATCCTACATGATTCGATTCGGATCCGATCTGATTCAATTCAGACCTGATCCTACAGGATTCAATTCAGATCCGATCTGATTCAATTCAGACCTGATCCTACATGATTCAATTCAGACCCTGTACAATATGACTGGATTCCAACCTAATCTGATATGATTCAATTCAGACCTGATCCTATATGATTCAATTCAGATCCGATCTGATATGATTCAATTCAGACAGTATAAAATATGATTCAATTCAGATCCGATCTGATTCAATTCAGACCTGATCCTACATGATTAAATCCACACCTTTACAATATGATTGGATTCAAACCTGATCTTATCTGATTAAATTCAGACCTGATCCGATATGCATCAAATCAGACCCGATCCTACATGATTCAATTCAGACCCAATATACAGCCGATGCAATATGATTCGATTTAGACCCGGACTAAAATGAATTGATTCAGACCCTATCCAATATGATTCAACTGAGACCTGATCCAATATGATTCGATTCAGACGCTATCCAATGTTACTCGATTCAAACCCGATCCGACATGATTCAATTCAGACCTGATCCTACATGATTAAATCCAGACCTTTACAATATGATTGGATTCAAACCTGATCTTATCTGATTAAATTCAGACCTGATCCGATATGCATCAAATCAGACCCGATCCTACATGATTCAATTCAGACCCAATATACAGCCGATGCAATATGATTCGATTTAGACCCGGACTAAAATGAATTGATTCAGACCCTATCCAATATGATTCAACTAAGACCTGATCCAATATGATTCGATTCAGACGCTATCCAATGTTACTCGATTCAAACCCGATCCGACATGATTCAATTCGGACCGATCCGATGTGATTAAATTCAGACCCTATCCAATATGATTCCTCCACAGCTTTACACGTTCTGGTTTCTCGGCCTCGTTACCAGCTGCATATTTTGTCTGAACTTCAAGAAAGAGGAAATAAAGAGAAGCTGGTTATGGAACGACCGTTATGTTTACAGCTGCTATAACACAAGTGATAACAGGAGCCAACATGCTCTGTGGACATTCCAACATTTCAGCACTAAATGTTACGATAAACTGTAATAAATTACGATGCATCATTATTTAAATCCCACTACTCTGTCTACAGGCAACGAGAACACCCTCTGAAAGAAATTCAAGCGCTCGCTCTCTCTCTCTCTCTCTCTCTCACACACACACACACGCACAATCCAGGCAGAGTGCACTGATTTTGGATGGAGCTATTCGTTCGTTTGTTTGTTTTTTTTGCAGTTTTCCTTTTCGATTCAAACCGCATCTTGGCTTCCGGCCACATCACAGATTGTTGGACCGATTTTGCAATTCGAATCACTTTTTCCTCGGCGTCGCTAACTCGTTCATGAATTAATAAACGAGTGCATAAATCAGTGAACCAGTCGAGGGTGAAGAAAAAAAACTCTAAACATTTACAGACATCAAATCAAACTAAGGAAACTGCAGTGACGTCCCCGAAGTCTGTGTAGTGCACGGGTCCAGGTTTTCAATCTGCCGAAGCTTTGTGAAATACTACATGCAGCATTGCCAAAACGAGCGAGCCGTGGTTCCAAACACAGCCGCGTGAGAGGCAGCTGCTGGTGCTGGCTGGAACGGTTTCACGTCAACAAGCCGTTTCTCGTTATTAGAGGCAGGAACGCCGTGCCAGCGAAGGAGTGATTATTTAAACCATGTTCCACGGATGCTCGTTTCCACCAGCTGGAGCTAGCTTCTGTAGTAGAGCTTAACAGAAAACCGATGGGGATTTCTCACGTTCTCTCGAACCAGTTCGCCGGGCTAAACATCGGCACGTGTCGCGGTGCGATGCCGCTGATCGGTGGAGCTCTGTAAACGAGCAGGAAGTGGCACGGCAGCTTTCTAAAAACGGACCAAAGCACAAGAGTACTGCATTCACGCTGCTATAAATATGTCCAAATACATACCACACTTGTTTAACTTACGACTTAGAAAAGCGCTGTGAATGCTCCGCCGTCATTCCTACGTCACTTTCCAGCACTAGTGCCGTCGACAAGCTTTTTTACGTCGCCGGGGAGACGGTACCGTCAATCAACGCGTCGCTTTCTGACACCGTCGGAATGATGATACGTTTTCCTCGCTTTTAGCAATACACCGATTATAAAATCGTTTATAATTTATACAAAGAGGAGAACAAATAAACAAGTTGCAGGTATACAAGTACCAGCCATAACATTAAAAGCACCTGACTACTATCGTGTGGGTCCGCCAAAACAGCTCTGACCCGTCGAGATACGGACTCTACAAGACCTCCGAAGGTGTTCGGTGTCTCTGGTTTTACAAAATTTAAAAAAAATAAAAAAATCAGTGAGTTAAGTAACATGACACTCTCACTAAGTGCTCATTTCTGATAAGAGAGAATCCACGAGAAAGGGTTTTAACCAAATTATCATCACCTGTCTGAAACCGAGAGCAGACCACCCGTCACAGCGGCACACACACACACACACACACACCTTATCATAAAGCCCTTCCCACAATTCCTCAGCATCACTCTAGAATTTATTACGTCGTTCTATTTCTGAACACGTCACCATGCTGAACCTGACAGGTCATTTTAACCTCTAATTGACCGGAGCAGATAAGCAGGGTGACGTTTCCGGAGACCGGAGTGCCGAGCTTCAGGTCCTACACCGATACCTACGCCGAATTAAACACGATGAGGTGCGTCATTACAGGAAAAGAATCGACGGTTAGGACGCGTGATTCTTTTCCTCGAACATCACGTCCTGATCGACTGATCAGAGGAAATCGATCGACGCCTTTCTGAAGCGTCTTTTATAATTAAAAGGGTTCCCTGGCTGCAAAAAAAAAAAATCTCAAACTGAGAAGCGTTCGTGATTTACAGAAACACCGCTTACATCAGAGCTACACGGCTTCAGTGTCCTAATGCATTTAAAGTCTCTGAGGACCTGATAAAAAAAAAAAAAGAAAGAAAAAGAAAAGAAAAAAAAAAAAAAAAAAAAATGGAGCACATCTTTTCCTTTCATCTCTCGAAAGTCTCTCGGAGCCGGCTCTGCACTTTGCTGAGGTTAACGGAGCCGCGGAGGGCACGCGTCTTCGCGAGAAGAGACGAGGGCTTAGACAGGTGAGAGAAGAAAAGAGGACGAACACGAGCTGCCAGATCGTAAAGTTAGCCTTAAAGCCCGAGAGACTTCAGCTGGAAGAGCAAACAAAGGGAAAATCCGTCACTCCAGATGAGACGGATATAGAAAGAGCCCGACGAGTCGATGGTCGCTGCACTGCCGAGTCGTCATCATCCACCGTCGTGAATCCAGCGTGCTACGTTTATTAAACGGTGTGCGTTCTGGGATGCTTTTCAGTCCGGCGTGGTCGTAAAGAGCGGTTATCGAGTTACGGTCGCTCACTGGACGTCTTTTGGTTTTTCATACCGTCGTGTAAACTTTAGACGTCCGGTCTTGCCGTGTTCGACACGTGACTCGACGTCTCGTTAAAATGACAAACTGGGTAACTGCCCTACGGTCGCTCGCTCGCTCGTTCAGGAGAAGTGCTGCGGGATCCTAAGTTCCGAGAGTCGCTCCAAGTGAACGTTCTCTGTAAATGGTCTGCACTTATATAGCGCTTTTTATCCAAAGTGGTTCACACACCGATGGTAGCAGAGCTGACACGCAGGGCGCTAACTTGCCATCGGGAGCAACTTAGGGTTTAGTGTCTCGCCCAAGGACACTTGTGGAGTCACGTGGGCCGGGAACCGAACCGCCGACCCTACGATTAGTGGACAACCCGCTCTACCACCTGATCCATAGCCGCCCAATCTGTAAGTGTGTGCTGTTTTATTCTGGGTGTGTGTGTGTGTGAGTGGAGGAACATCCAGGACAAAAACCATCCATGAAATCTGATCACATCTGGGAGTCTTTCACATTCTTCGACGTCAGTTAGTATTAATTATTCAGGACCGTATTTAATCATCGGACTGTTGACTCGCGTGTATTCCCAGTTCATAGCTCGTGTTCCTGGGATAGACTCTGGATCCACTACAACTCTGCCCAGACTAGAGCGCTTACTAAAGAAGGTCAGATGGATGGATGGATGGATGAATATGATAAATGTATATCTATCTATCTATATCTATATCTCCAAACAGCGTCTCTACCCTTTTTTTTTTTTTAATAAACTGTAATTGGTGCGATTTAAAGCTTTTAGTTTGAACTGTTCATTGCTGAGGCTGTGATGTTCTCACTGGTTTAGTGCTGTACTCACCTGCAGGAAGAAGAGGTGTTGTGTGATGTCCTGGACAAGCTCCTCCTCTGCGTTTTCAGGGTAAAACTTCGCCAGGAAGTTCAACACGATGGGCTCCTGTTTAGGAACGTCCTGATCTAAAACCTGCCCAAAAATAAATGAAATGAAATCATAAAAGGGTCAAATAGGAAGCATTTACCAGCACCAGGTTACAACCAAATCCTGGAGACCAAACTGGATGTTTCAGACCCCTGCTCTAGGTCATGCGTTCTCTGGTTATTATTTAAATGATTAGGACCTTCTTATCCATTTTCAGCCACGCCACCGTGTCTTTGACGTTGTACTGCAGGCCGAAGAACCACGTCTCCCGGAGTCCTAATGTCCTGCATACCAGCTCGAACAGGTCCTTCCCTTTCCACTTCACCTACACAGCAATAAGAACATGGTATTTTATTGGAGAAGAGAACAGTGAACATTTTACTGAAGAACAGAGTGGAGAACATTATACTGGAGAATGTTGTTTTTTGGAGAATAGAATGGAGAACGTTTTATTGGAGAATGTTGGGGTTTTTTTGGAGAACAGAGTGGAGAACATTATACTGGAGAATGTTGTTTTTTGGAGAATAGAATGGAGAACGTTTTATTGGAGAATGTTGGGGTTTTTTTGGAGAATAGAATGGAGAACATTTTATTGGAGAATGTTGGGGGGTTTTTTGGAGAACAGAATGGAGAACATTTTATTGGAGAATGTGTTTTTTTGGAGAATAGAATGGAGAACATTTTATTGGAGAATGTTGGGGTTTTTTTGGAGAATAGAATGGAGAACATTTTATTGAAGAATGGGTTTTTTTTTTGGAGAATAGAATGGAGAACATTTTATTGGAGAATGTTGGGGTTATTTTGGAGAATAGAATGGAGAACATTTTATTGAAGAATGGGGTTTTTTTTGGAGAATAGAATGGAGAACATTTTATTGGAGAATGTTGGGTTTTTTTTGGAGAATAGAATGGAGAACATTTTATTGGAGAATGTGTTTTTTTTGGAGAATAGAATGGAGAACATTTTATTGGAGAATGTTGGGGTTTTTTTGGAGAATAGAATGGAGAACATTTTATTGGAGAATGTGTTTTTTTGGAGAATAGAATGGAGAACATTTTATTGGAGAATGTTGGGGTTTTTTTGGAGAATAGAATGGAGAACATTTTATTGAAGAATGGGTTTTTTTTTTGGAGAATAGAATGGAGAACATTTTATTGGAGAATGTTGGGGTTATTTTGGAGAATAGAATGGAGAACATTTTATTGGAGAATGTTTTTCTTTTTGGAGAATAGAATGGAGAATATTTTATTGGAGGAAGGTTTTCTTATTAGAGAATAGAAAGGGAAACATTTTATTGGAGATTTTTTTTTTTTAGAACAGAATGGAGAACATTTTTATTAGAGGACAGAACAGAGAATTGTACAGAATTTTTTTTTTCTTAGAGAACAGACTGGAGAACATTTTACAAGACGACTGAACAGAGGCAATCTTATTAGAAGAATAAATAGAACATTTTCCCAGAGGACGAAATGGAGACCATTTCACTGAAGGACACAACGAAGGCCATTTTACAAGACGACTGAACAGAGACCATTTTATTGGAGGGCAGAACGGAGACGATCAAATTATCAATAGTGAAATAATCAAACTATTTCTCTCTCGTTCGTTTGGGATTCTTGCGACAATTTTTTGTTTTTCGTGCTTTCGAGCTGCTTCCACTCCTTGCTCATGACTTGTATTTACCTTTCTTGCATTTGTGATGGTTTTCACTGTTGGTACAAGCCTCTGTAAACACTTTCTCGCCCCTTCTCCGGCTTTACATAACATATATATATTTATTTTACTAAAGTTGTCTGAGAGCTGTTTTCTTGCTTACAGCAAACTGCTTTTGAGAGCTTGAGCCTGTTTAAGCTTCTCATGCCTTAAATCAGGCTTAACACAGGAAATGTGTGTTGACAGTTTTAAACCATTAACCAGCTTAATGAGGCACGTTCGCATAAATTAACAGGGATCCAATTTTCAGCTCGTCGATAAAGACAACTCGTCTTAGGTTCGATATGAAAACACCATTAAATAAACATGGAATGTGTACATGAGCCGTAAAAACAAGCCTTCCATTTGAATGTTTACCACAAACCGAGGGGGTGTGCTAACTTTTGCACTCCACTGTGCCTGGATTGACGTATGAATAATTCAACTCGTCGTCGGTCTAAAATGAAATATATTCTGGCACGTGGACTGCAAACAGGATGCACCATATTGTTTGCGAAAAACCCAGACTGCTCTCCAAGCACAAACTAAAACCTCCGTAGAGAAGCTACTTCCACTGATTAAGGAGGTATATTTCAGCCAGAGACATGAAACACCAGGCCATATGGCTGAAGACGCAAATGAGCTGCTTCCACTTTCGGGAAACTGTTATGTGCATACATTATTTAGCTTCACGAGAGCAAGCAAACAGACTCCGAGGAAATCAACTCAGATTCCAGCAGCTACCTACGGACAGCTGTACTTAATAATAATAATAATAATAATAATAATAATAATAATAATAACAACAAATTGCCATGACATATTAACAACTTAGTAATGCGAGGTAGTGGGACAGAGATCGTTAAATCATTAAATCATCACCATGACCTAGACGATTAAGTTGTCCCCACTACCTAGTAATGCGATAATTAAGTCGTGAGACGTCAACGATTAAGTCGTCCCCAGTTCCAAGTAGCAGGAGGTAACAGGTCAGTGGTAGTTCAGTGGTTAAGACGTCGGACTACTGAACGGGAGGTCGGAAGCTCGGGACTTCAAATCCCAGCACTGTCTAGCTGAAACGGTTGGGCCCTTGAGCAAGGCCCTTAACCCTCATATGCTCAGTTGGATCAATTAGATAAATGCAAGTCGCCCTGTGTAAGGGCGTCGGTCAAATGCCATAAAATATCAATGTAAACGAGATAATTAGGCCAAAAGAATGAGACAATTAAGTGGTCCCCACTAATTAGTATTATGAGGTAACGAGATAATCCATAAGAACGACAAAATTAAGTCGTCCTCACTAATTAGTAATGTGAGGTAACAAGATAGTAAAGCCATAGGAATGAGATAGACATCCCCGCTAATTAGTAATGTGAGGTAACAAGATAGTAAAGCCATAGGAATGAGATAATTAGACATCCCCGCTAATTAGTAATGTGAGGTAACGAGATAATTACGCCACAAGAATGAGATAATTAGACGTCCTGACTATTTATTTAGTAATGTGAGGTAACGAGATAATTACGCCATGAGAATGAGATAATTAGACGTCCTGACTATTTATTTAGTAATGTGAGGTAACGAGATAATTACACCATAAGAATGAGACAATGAATTCGTCCCCACGATTTAGTAATGTGAGGTAACGAGATAATTAAGCCATAGAAATTAGATAATTAGACGTCCTGACTATTTATTTAGTAATGAGAGGTAACGAGATAATTACGCCATACGAATGAGATAATTAGACGTCCTGAATATTATTTAGTAATGTGAGGTAACGAGATAATTAAGCCATAGAAATTAGATAATTAGACGTCCTGACTATTTATTTAGTA
>NC_030437.2:16786296-16863796 GCF_001660625.3 Ictalurus punctatus | reverse complement strand
GCCCGTGATAGCCTCAGATTCCTGTTCTCACCTGACAGAAGTGAACTCACCGTGGTCTAATCCTGCCGCAGGCCAACCACCTCACGCTTCGATGTGTCGTGCATGCGGAGATGCTTTTCTGATCACTACATTTGTAAAGAGTGATTACATGAGTCACTATATCCTTCCTGGAAGCTCGAACCGATCTGGCAATTGTCCTCTGACCTCTCTCATCACCCACAGAACTTTTTTTTTTTTTTAAACACTCTCTAAACTCTACAGACTGTAGTGTGTGAAATTAAAACACCCAAGAAATACTCAAACCAGCCCGTCTGTCACGGTTAAAAAGACACCGAGATGGCAGTTTTTCCTCCTTCTGATATTTGACGTGAACATCACGTGAAGCTCTTGGCGTGCATCTGCGTGACCGTACGCACCGCGCTACGGCGACGTGATTGGCCGATTGGATAACCGCATAAATGAGCAGGTGTACACGTGTTCCTATTAAAGTGGATAGTGAGGGTATGTTAGCCAAGAAGTAAAGAGTTTAATCGCATAACGTCTATTTGAAAATAATAATAATAATAATAATAATAATAATAATCCACACCAAGGTTTCAGAAAAGGAATATCATCCTAGATGGTTGTACAAAGCATCAGATCTTTCTATGTGCATGTCTCGTGGGGTGGCGTGTGTGGAAAGTGTGTATTCCCGTGGCATCTACAGCATCATCACCATGAAGTACTGTAGTGAGGAGCAGCTTCATCCATTTCCGTCTCCGTCTCCATCTACTCACCTCACAGCTGAACTCCAGGTCTGCATCCATCATCACAATCCTGACGCTGAAGGTCTTGGGTTGTTTCCTCCTCAGTGAACTGAGGCTTATTTTTAATCCGAGCACGCTTGCCATTTTTCGAAGGGAACCACCAAGCCTCCACTCTCACTGGCTAATTAAATAAAGCACTTTTAGATCATACACAAATGAATCTAGTCTGAATAGCATGGGAGGAAAAACAGCATCTTTTCTGACTTCTTTGCTGACTGTCAGCTTTGGGGTTTGTTGTTGTTGTTGTTGTTTTATAGAGCTCTTAGTAAGCAGGATAACATGTTAGTGGAATATTTATTCTAATACTTTATAAAACTACATGACTTACAGGAGATATTTAAAGGGTCTCCTAATGACACAAAGGTACCTGGAGCCCTATTACTATTACTACTACTGCTGCTACATGTTTTAGTAAACTACACAATAAACACACAAATACTTCTGAAAATCAGCATTTCCTCTTCAAAACAATCAGTCTACCAACCAGATAGTATTGCTCTTGTCCATATAATTCCACATAATTTGCAAAAAATCTATCTACTTTACACTGTGTCCCAGTCCAGTCGTTCAGTTCAGCTAACAACTCCACTTTTGTTGTGTATCGCTACACTTGTTGCTAGCACCATTAACCAAACCTAGTTTAAAAATAAAAAATAAAAGTACATAATTCACAGATATTTCGTCAAATATCAGCTGATAGGAAACCACGAAAATCGATTTCGCTAATAAAGCAAAAAAAAAATTTCTATCGTGTTAAGAGTAACAGCTAAGATAATTTATGAACGCAAATAGGTTTATTTCCTCATGCCATATATGAGCCAGGCGGCTGCCTGGTTGCGTTCGTATGCGCCAACATTCCGCTGCTTTTGCGCAGGCTTACGCGCAGTACAAACGCACACGCGCAGACTATGGGGCATCGTGGTTGTACTTGTGCGCATCAGCATCCCGTTGCTGCTGCGCAATAAACGCTTGGAATAATTCGAACATGAGCACATCATTTGTTTTTGTTTTGTTTGTTTTTTGTTTGTTTGTTTGTTTTTTTCTTTAGTTAGTCCCATTTCTTTACACTTGAAAAGGTCAGGTAAATCATTTCTAGTGTCGATGTCAAAAAGTTTGCACTGTCGTACGTTGTAGTCTAAGAGCAGTATTTATTGTGTTAAATTAAAACAATTGCATGTAGTTGACCTGAATATCATAAGAGAATGAGTGAAATCTGAGGAATTAAAAAAAATAATAATAATAAAATAAATTTTTAAAAAATCAGAATAGTTGTTTAACTTATAACGGATTAGAACTTGTAACAAATAAACAGAAAACATTTTAAATCTATAAATTATAATAATAATCTTTATTTATATAGCGCTGTTCGTCCATTCGTTCAAGTGCAGCTGAAAGTGCTTTACAAAGGAAATAAAAACTGGATGAGGGAAGAAGTAGAAAATAAAGGAAATAAAACATTTATGGAAATGCTAAAAAAATATAAAAAAAATAACTACATGCATATGTATTGGGAAATATGTAGATACTTTATTTTTATTTTTTTTTAAAGGCATTGTATTCATCTAGCATGTCTGTGTATATGTTGTAAATGTTTAAAAGGGCATACTGTACTTATAAAGCAGTATAATAGGCTATGCAGTGTGTAAATAACACACTATTTTCCAGAAAAGATGCCTGGATGAATTTTTAATCGCTAAATCTTTCAAATAAAATCTGTAAAAACCTGTAAACCTGGAGTGAAAATGGTAAGAGTGGTATAGTGGTATAGTCTAGTGCTATAGTATAGTATAATATACTATATACGTATAATATATATATATATATATAGTATAGTATAATATAGTATACTGTTAAAGTGGTATTTTTGTATTTTATTTTTATTTGATATATTTATTTATTTGTTTATTTTAGCATAGTTTCATGGTCAAGTGTCAGGGGCCCAGGGTTCAATCCTCTGGGTTCTCTGGTTTCCTCCAATTCCCAAAAACATGTCTGTGGGTGGATTGGCTATTCTAAATTGCCCCTAGGGTTATTGAATGGTTTTGTGAATGAGGGTGTGTGGTTCTGTTACTCCGGTAGTACCGTACATGGTTCTGTTACTGTTCGGTTACTCCAGTAGTACCGTACATGGTTCTTTTACTCCAGTATTCCCACCTCACACCAGGATAAAACAGTTACTAAAGAGAATAAATTAATGAATGCTGGTCTGATCTCTATTTGGTGTTGTAGCTTATTATTTATTAAAGAAATCAGAACACAATGCTAGTTGTGTCATGGCTGTATTTACATTCCACTCATGCTATGAAGCGCATCTGAAATAGTTTGTGAATTTGACTGACGTGTAATGATCCTTTTTGCACTCTGAATAATAGGTTGCACACATGTACTCTATACTATTCTGCATTAGCCCCGCCCCTTGCAGCAGAAAGTGGGCGTGCTTAAAACGGTGCACCAGAGGAGGGCGGGGCCTCGACGATGAGGTCATCGGAGTAAACAGAAAAGATGGCGACGCCTTGCGAAGGAGAACGGGTATTGGGAATAAATGCAGCTATAGCAGAAAGCTGCGTGAAAAAACTAACGGATTTACCGACTGAGTTGTTAGAGTACATCCTGTGTTACCCCGTGCTGAACCACCTCGACATTTCTAACGTGTCCTGCTGCTGCAAGCGGCTTCGTGAAGTGTGTCACAGCAGCGGGAAGGTCTGGGGACACCAGTACAAACTCAGGTGACCTCAAACGTCTCTGCATTCACCGCCTTCGTTCTCACAGGTGCAGGTTCTCTGTCAAGTCTGAACCGGCTGTGGTTTTAAACTTGCTCTCTAGCCCTCGTTAAAAGCTGCCTGTGGTACTGCTGAGCCACCGTGCATGTGCTTACTCTGGCAGTTCTCCTGCAGTACTCCCACACAGGCTAGTATGTACAGTAGGTTAGTTATCTAAGGAGAGGCATCGTGGAAATCATCTAATGTGCTTTCTCAAATTTGCAAACATGAATGTCAAAATGACAGTGCAAATGCACACAGATAAGCAGATAATGCAGAGTAGTGACAACGGCATACAGTATTACCGGTTAGTTAACCTAGAAGTAACAAAATTGTGTATATAGAGAGTAACCGATCATTAACAGAGCTCTGTATAATACTACTCAAGTAACAGAACCATGTACGGTACTACCGGAGTAACCGAGCAGTAACAGAACCGTGTACGCTACTACCGGAGTAACCGAGCAGTAACAGAACCGTGTACGGTACTACCGGAGTAACCGAACAGGAACAGAACCATGTACGCTACTACCGGAGTAACCGAGCAGTAACAGAACCGTGTACGGTACTACCGGAGTAACCGAACAGTAACAGAACCGTGTACGGTACTACCGGAGTAACCGAGCAGTAACAGAACCGTGTACGGTACTACCGGAGTAACCGAGCAGTAACAGAACCGTGTACGGTACTACCGGAGTAACCGAGCAGTAACAGAACCGTGTACGGTACTACCGGAGTAACCGAGCAGTAACAGAACCGTGTACGGTACTACCGGAGTAACCGAGCAGTAACAGAACCGTGTACGGTACTACCGGAGTAACCGAGCAGTAACAGAACCGTGTACGGTACTACCGGAGTAACCGAGCAGTAACAGAACCGTGTACGGTACTACCGGAGTAACCGAGCAGTAACAGAACCGTGTACGGTAGTACCGGAGTAACAGAACAGTAACAGAACCGTGTACGGTACTACCGGAGTAACCGAGCAGTAACAGAACCGTGTACGGTACTACCGGAGTAACCGAGCAGTAACAGAACCGTGTACGGTACTACCGGAGTAACCGAGCAGTAACAGAACCGTGTACGCTACTACCGGAGTAACCGAACAGTAACAGAACCGTGTACGGTACTACCGGAGTAACCGAACAGTAACAGAACCGTGTACGGTACTACCGGAGTAACCGAACAGTAACAGAACCGTGTACGGTACTACCGGAGTAACCGAGCAGTAACAGAACCGTGTACGGTACTACCGGAGTAACCGAGCAGTAACAGAACCGTGTACGGTACTACCGGAGTAACCGAGCAGTAACAGAACCGTGTACGCTACTACCGGAGTAACCGAGCAGTAACAGAACCGTGTACGGTACTACCGGAGTAACCGAGCAGTAACAGAACCGTGTACGGTACTACCGGAGTAACCGAGCAGTAACAGAACCATGTACGGTACTACCGAGTAACCGAGCAGTAACAGAACCGTGTACGGTACTACCGGAGTAACCGAGCAGTAACAGAACCATGTACGGTACTACCGGAGTAACCGAGCAGTAACAGAACCATGTACGGTACTACCGGAGTAACCGAACAGTAACAGAACCATGTACAGTACTACCGGAGTAACAGAACAGTAACAGAACCATGTACGGTACTACCGGAGTAACAGAACAGTAACAGAACCATGTACGGTACTACCGGAGTAACAGAACAGTAACAGAACCATGTATGGTACTACCGGAGTAACAGAACAGTAACAGAACCATGTACGGTACTACCGGAGTAACAGAACAGTAACAGAACCATGTACGGTACTACCGGAGTAACAGAACAGTAACAGAACCATGTACAGTACTACCGGAGTAACCGAACAGTAACAGAACCATGTACAGTACTACCGGAGTAACAGAACAGTAACAGAACCATGTACAGTACTACCGGAGTAACAGATCAGTAACAGAACCATGTACAGTACTACCGGAGTAACCGAACAGGAACAGAACCATGTACAGTACTACCGGAGTAACAGAACCATGTACAGTACTACCGGAGTAACCGAACAGTAACAGAACTATGCACAGCACTCCTTCTTTGTCTGGGGAATTAAACGTGTATAGTACAGAAGGCCTCCATATGTGAAATCCATGTTCTTTAAACCCATGCATCCATTTTCTATACCGCTTTTCCTACACGGTCGCGGGGAACCCGGAGCCCATCCCAGGGAGCGTGGGGCACGAGTCAGGGTACACCCTGGACAGAGTGCCAATCCTGTTGTTTAAGCCAATTCCAAAATATTTGTATTGCTATTCTGGTAGGCCTGACTTTCATCGTGTTTGCTGGCAGGTGGCCTCGGCTACAGAAACTTTACCGGCAGAACGAGTCCTACGATTGGCAGAAGGAATTCAGGACCAGGCTCAGGGTCTGTCTACAGATCCAGCGAACTGTCATGTCCATTTCCAAGAGATTCTTCGCCGAAGTTGTAAGTCATTTTAAAAGTGTGTGTGTTACTCACAGTCAACATATTAATCAAAACTAGTAGCTTCTATCTACTGTAGCTAACCACACTCTGGGGTATGGAGGTAATGATGACGATAACGAGTCTTTATGAATCATATATACATTACAGCACAGTGAAACTCTTTTCTTCGTATATCCCAGCATGTCAGGAAGTTGGGGTCAGAGCGCAGGGTCAGACATGGTACAGCGCCCCCTGGAGCAGAAAGGGTTAAGGGACGTTCTCAAGGGCCCAACAGTGGCAGCTTGGCCGGTCGACCTTCTGATCAGTAACCCAGAGCCTTAAGCGTCAAGCCACTTGACCACTGCCCCTTTTTAGTAATTAATTAATGTATTATTATTGTTTTTATACATATAATGAGTCTTTATTAGTCACCTGTACATTACAGCACAGTGAAATGATTATTTCCGGTTGATTTATCGATTGTAGATCTGGTTTTCTAAGGCGAGATGTCATTTCTCCGAATCGCTAGCGTGAAACCGTCATAAAGGTATTTTATTTCCTAGGTCTATTAGCGTTATTCGTAAGTTCTTAACGTGGCAAGATTAGTACGAGGTAGCTTGTTTTTGCTCAGAATGAACTCCTGATTACAGCACTGGGTTAACGATGAATTCATCTACACGCACATTATCATAAATGTGTTTCAAAGTTTTGTTTTGTTGGGTTTTTTTTTCTTTCTTTCTTTCTTTCTTTTAAGTCCTAACCCAGAGATGTGTGTCTCAGCCTTGCGTTGGTCAGGTTTTGGGTGACAGCTTTACAGAAATCGAGTCTCTCGGTGCACCCGAACACTTCTGCGAAGACGAGCTCGTCTCTATTCTCAACTCAGACAGGAGGTCCGAACAGCCATTTATTCATCAAGCCTTCACGCTTTTCCCTTTGGGTTTTTTTTTTTTCCCCCTTCCTTTCGGAGCATTTACACGTTCTCTGCTGGTGTCTCGTCTCTCCTTCAGGAAGAGCTTGACGTTGAAGTACTACGCCAAGAAAATCCTCTACTTCCTGCGCCAGCAGAACATCCTGAGGAGCCTGAAGGTCTTCCTGGAGCAGCCTCCGGAACAACAGTCCGCCCTGGAAGGTCAGAGTCAGGGCATTGCAGTGTTTTGATTTCGGCGCGTCTGAGCAAAAAAAAAAAAAACGTTAAGCGTCAGGTTTCCGACGCCCGCTCCTGGGCTCGTTCGGGGGCGGAGCTTATCATTACAGGTTTGCTGTCGTATCTATTTATTTATTTGAAATTGCGCAATTCCACGCATTGTTTTCAGTGCACGCGGGTTTGCAGAAGGTTTAGGTTTTTATTCGTTTCCACTGGTACCGACAGTCAAGAGGAGAAGAACGGCGCTGTTAGGATACGTGGCATGTCGTTCTAGCCGTCCGGTCCAGCGCGAGCTGTGCGTTTTTAGCGATTTAAAAAAAAATAAAAATTCTCAGTACAAACAAACTCGCACCACGAACCCGAGCTAACTCCTCACACGTCAAATCCCACACGGTGCTTGTTTTTTTGTTTTTTTTTTGAAGGTGCTGTATTGGTGGATCAGTATTGTAATCCCCTGGCTGACGTCACCCTCGAGAGTATTTCCGCTCAGCTGGACGACATCACAGAGAAGGTGAAGAAATATCTACGAGTGAAAAACGCTTCTCATCCCAGCTTGAGATCAGGTCAAGGTAAGCCAGGTAGATTCTTTTCACATGGCGTAGAGGTTAGCAGGGGTCCGAATCCCGCCTCTACCCTGTGTTCACGCCTTCCGCATGTTCTCCGCATGCTTCAGGGGTTTCCTCCGGGTACTCCAGTCTCCTCCTCCAGTCCAAAGACACGCGTTATCGGCCGATCCGCCTTTCCAAATTGTCCGTAGCGTCATAACGGGTGTGCGATTGCGCCGTGTGACCGGTTGGCACCCTGTCCGTGGTGTCCCCCGCCTCGTACCCCCGAGTTCCCTCCAGGCTCCCCTGCGTTATGGAAAAAACATCAAGAGGAAGAACGACAGCATTTTTTTATTATTATTTAATTCGGGTGCAACGTTTAAGGTTTGAAACATCTTAAACATAAAACATAGCTAAATGTCCACAGGCAACAATTAGTCAACGAAAACGGCGGCTATCGGTCATGGAGAACGAAGGATTTGAAAGGTCCAGCTCTACAGAAATGCATTTCCGAACTCCACAGCAACCCTGCTCCCTCCAAGCTAACTAACTAGCGTAGCTGGCTAAAGCACGTCGTTTAAAATAAAAAAAAAGAACGAGCGTAGAAGTCAAAGTGCATGGACGCACACGCGTGTGCCTTTTTTTTTTTTTTTTTTTTTTTTTTAAATAGCATAAATTGAGCTAAATAAAATGTCCCATGATGTCCCAGATTGATAAAAAAAAATTTTAAACATGGAAAGAATGGTATGGATGCATCCGTAATCCGTGTAAATGCTGTGGGGTTGTGTGTTCATGTGTGCTTTGTAGTTGAAGGTGACCGTGTAGTCGTGCAAGACTTCGAGCTTCAGCGCCAGGTCCTCTGTGCCCTCAATGTGGTTCTGTACGAACAGCTGCAGTTTAAAGGCAACGAATGCGACTACTACAACCCGATGAACTCGTACATGCACCAGGTACGTCATTGACGCTCTCCGTCAGATCACACGCAGGCTAGGCCCGTCACGACGATCACGTTCTCGGCTTATCGGACCATATCCAGACGCGATCGGTTTTTTTTTTTTGTTTGTTTGTTTTTTTTTCCCCCCGAGCTTGATATCGCGCGTCGTGTTTACACGCGTGTTCGTCTAAGAACGAGCGAATAAGAATAACGTCACGAACGTCACGAACAAAAGAAGGAACGTTTTAGCCGTCCGTGCCGCTTCCGTCCTCTCGTCCGAGTATGTTCTCGTCCGAATATTCAAACTTCGAATATTAAGCTCAAAGCGCACATGCGAATGCGAAGACCGTGCGCGCTCGAGTTTAAGACGCGTCCCAAGCGCGAACACACATTTCACTTCAAACGTCGTGTCGAAAAAAATCATACGCAAGTGTTTACCGAAGAAGAAAACTCTAGAAAGAGTAGATCTAGCGTTTGAAATAATCCAGTCGGAGGCGGTAACGTCAGGGTCTGAGCCGCTTCGGCTGCGTGAGCCGAAACTGAAGAGTGAACGAACGGCGGTAAACTGAAGCGCTTTACCCTAGCTTCCTGACATGCCGGGCTACGCGAAGAAAAGAATCTCACTGTGCATACGTAAATACTCATTATCATTATCGTGGATATATAAAACGTGGGAATATTTGGTATCATTCTTGCATATTCTCATCAACGGAAATGCCGTCGAGTGATATCCGATGCCGTGTTAGTCCGAGTAAGACTGACTGAAATGAATAAATATGACATGAGGAAATACTGGCTAAATTTTAAGGATCTTTTCGTCGGATATTCGTCAATACAATAATATGACAATGATATCGTTTATCGCAATTATTTCCGGGACGATATATCGTCCGACAAAAGTACTTATCGTGACGGGCCTACTCTAACTAAAGTATAGCTTGCGTTACTGTTTTGACCTGTGATGTACGCCGATTCCTGACCGGAACGATCCATCCTCTGTTTAGGTGCTTCTGCGAAGGACAGGCATTCCCATCAGTCTCTCTGTGCTCTATATGACACTAGCCAGGAAGCTTGGGGTCCTACTGCAGCCGGTCAACTTCCCCAATCACTTCCTGCTCCGCTGGTGCCAGCGCCGGACGAGGTAGACGCACTCACGACGAGTTCATACTCACTAAGTGTCAAGTCGTTTATAACGCTTGCAGATTGTCTCTTGTAGGCTTGGACTGTCCAGCGTTTGTTTTTGTTTCTTCGTTTATTCCAGTAAGGTATATTCTGGAGCTGTCTTCCTGAAGTCTGTTTGTTGAAGTAGTCCACCGTTCACTAAAGGAGACCCGAGAGCAAGACTGCCGATAGACAAACGTTAAATCACGTCACAGAAATCAATATCAACAGTCCGGCTATGTGTCTTTCTCCGTTAATTCATCCTTTCGTGCATAAATGATTTAAAAACATACCCAGGGTGTTTTTAAATTCCTTACAACTGCATGTCACGTGAATGTTGACATTTAATGGAGTGTTAATGTGGGGGGGGGGGGGGGGGGGGGGGTTGTATTCAGTTAAGAAAAAAGAAAAGTTAAACCATTTATTGACGTTCAAAACATCAGTATCTTCATTTCATTAGGGATTTGGCGTAGAAAGTTCAAACGCAGCAGAAATGAGGAAAACGTTTTCTATCTTATTATTATTATTATTATTATTATGATCTTATTATTTTTTGCTTAAAATCAGCCTTAAATCGACTTTACATAAGTGTGGACGAGGTGGACGCAAGGAATACGCGCACCACGCAAGTGTGAGTCGTTACTATAGAAACGATATTTTGCGTTAATATAAACCTGTGATTTTTTTTAAAACCTGAACGTTACAGACGGAAACGCCGTCCGAGCTGCTGCTGTGTAGTATGAAATGGTTTTGAGTTGATTGTTTATTATTTGTTTTTCAAATTGGCAAAATATTGGCAGGTATCATTATACCTATTTTAAAAAATAATAATAATAATAATAATAATAATCAGTATAAATCATTAGTCTTTGCTCTTGTTTGTCCTCTGTAGCAGTGACGATATCTACGACTACGTTTACATCGACGCGTTTGGGAAAGGCAAGCAGCTGACGGCGAAAGAGTGCGAGTACCTGATCCGACAGCAGGTGACGGCAGATTACTACAGCTCCATCAGCACCCCCGAACTGCTCCTGCGCATGGTGGGGAACCTGCTCAACATCGGCAAGAGGGGAGTATGACCATATAATCTCCACAGTATCACGATAAACGATGCCATAGTACACTAAAAGTCACACATCACTGCGTCTAGATTGTGCGTTTAAACCCTTCAGCTCACAAGCCCATGTCGCGTGACCCGGTTCTGACCCGCTGTGTTTTTCTCCCCGTACAGAGAAGGCAGTGAGAAGTCGTACCAGCTGCTGAGGGACTCTCTGGATCTCTACCTCACCATCGACCCTGATAACGTGCAGTATCTGCTGCTGCAGGCACGACTCTACTTCCACCTGGGCATCTGGCCCGAGAAGGTCAGCACTTTATTCGCAGCTCTGTACCTAAACGTACACAGCCGACGAGAAAGAGCGTGTGTATCTGGAATAGAAGTTCGATTCGTACACGGGTAGAATGAAGGTGTTTTCAGAGCAATCGAAACGTTAACTCCGTTAACAAGACGCAGCACTTAAATCATCCAAATTTGGAGTCTAATACGTATTTATACTTCGGTTTGAAAAGTTAAAGGAATAGTGTGTTGTTTTTGGAGCCCCCTGCTGCCTTGGAAGTGAACTGCAGTTGTAGTAGACTCTCTTCAAGCAAACTGAATCCAACTTCTTTTACGTGTTTATGTAACCAGAAATCTGAAATGAAGAACGTCGAGAGGTTTAGAAACACCTATACACTATACAGCATTACAAATCGCCCCTCTAAAAGTTTTACAGGTTCGCAACGGCATGAGGCTGACAGAATTTTTAGATTTGATAAATGAAACACGATTTACACGTAACGTATGCATCACGTTGATTTTCACACTCATCAGTGTATTGGTGTTGAACTCGTCTGAGCGTCATTTGGATCGAGAGTGGCCGGTTCAGATCAGATCATAAATTACACGCTTATAAGCTGATGGTTTGTTTGGGGGTTTTTTTTTTCCCCCTTCGTCACTTTCTAAGCGTGATTAAACCGTAATAAAGCACTCCCGAAGGTGTCTTTTTGTCATTTTCTTTCTCTACGCGCCTCCGTCAGGTGCTGGACATCCTGCAGCACATCCAGGCGTTGGATCCGTCTCAGCACGGCGCTGTGGGTTACCTGGTGCAGCACACGCTGGAACACATCCAACACAAGAGACACGCGGTGGAGCCCGAGGTGAAGAGGCGCGGCGCTCCTGAACACGGCCAAGTGCAGTACTCTGTAGGCCTCATCATGAAACACAAGAGGTGTGTGTTTATACGGCGTCTGGGACGGCAGCCGGGGGAGAAAAGACGTGGCAGGTAGTTTAGTTTGGATTTCCCTCTGAAGGTTTGGCCAGGCAGAGAACCTCTCCGGAGCACAGAGTATGACTAGAGTGTCGTTTCAGATCCGTTCAAGTTCTCCCTCGAGGACGGAGCTGTGTGTGTGAAACGTCTTGTTTACTCGCACATGGGAACAGACTGTTTAGACTGCAGTTTGAAGGACAGGAAGTAACTGTACTGATCAAAAAGAATCTGGTAGCCTGTGAAATACGATGCTTTACTTCTCGGGGACGGTTGGAAAGTTCGGGTGTTTACCCACTCCCTGTCCCTGTCTGCAGGTCGGGTTATAACTGCGTCGTTTACGGATGGGATCCGAAATGCTCGATGAGTCCGGAGTGGATCGCAACAATGCGAGTGCATCAGCTGACGCACGGCGCCGATCAGCCGTTCTACAACGTCCTGGTGCAGGATGGCACGTGCCGATACGCTGCTCAGGGTGAGGGGAACTGTGGGTTCTGCACTGAGAACCTGTACCACGCCCATTCATCTACTGATATTCCTGTGTGTGTGTCTCTCTCTCTCTCTCTCTCTGTGTCTCCGTGTGTGTGTCTCTCTCTCTCTGTATGTGTGTCTGTGTCTCTCTCTGTGTTTAATATCTCTGTCTCTCTGTCTGTCTCTCCCCCCCGTAGAAAATCTGGAGCCGCACTCTGCTCCGTTGGAAATCAGTCACCCGGAAGTCGGTCGCTACTTCAGCGACTTCTCCGACACGCACTACGTGGCCAACGAAGAGCTCCAGAGCCATTACCCAGAGGACACGGCGGAGACACAGAGAGCCGTACAGGAGCTTTACCCCTCACACGGCACCGACTCAGGACACGCCGCAGGGTCGACCACCGACCACGGCACCATGACGCTTTAAACACACACCGCTCCTGTCTCACCCACTTTCATCACTAACACCCCCAGATCCAGAGATCCAGCTCCTCGCTCAGAGAAACCGCCTCGAGCTCAGAGTTTAGATTCACGTCTCATTGCGAAGCTTCGGCGAAGAAGCTCCAGGCTCGATCGTACTCGCCAGAGTTTACACACTCATGTTTATCAGGTCACGTCTCATGGAAACGATCCTAATTTATTCTAATCGGTGAGATTTTTCTGATCAGTCACACACTGGTTCCCGGAATATGAACTAATCCCAGGTTAGCACTTCTGCTCTAGAGTTTTATTTTATCTAAACACTGATCCTGGATCAGTCCTACAGGATCATTCAGTCCTTGATTTTGTAATCCACTCATCCATATCGAGCTCGTTACTGATCAGCACCATCCCGATGCTCATGCACTTATCAAAGAATACAGAATTTACCCCTTAATTTGTTTTCTAATATATTTACAATTAAATAAATAGTAAACAAGAGCTTGTGAATGCCGTCATGTAAATAAATAAAAAAATGATGATGATGATGATGAATGCTTCAAAATGTCTGATGTCAATAAAAAAAAAAGAGAAGCTCAAACTTTGGTGCCACTTTGGTATTTTTCTTTCTAGAATGAATCCTGTTTCACTGTACCATTTCCACTCCATGTTAGTGGAGATTTATAAGGAAATGAGCCGTACGTTTTATTGCGCATCTTACGGAACCGGCCCCGGCACTCGCTTCGTAGTTTTGCAGCAGAATCCAGCAACCTTCACACTTCATTACGTTTTGTTTTTTTTTGTTTTTTTGTCTGAAAACTGGTCTGTCATGTGATTACTCTTACTGCTTTCGCAGTGTTTGGAAATGTAAAATGTTTTTGTACTGACTCAATAATGTAGACGTTACATCATAAAAATGTACAACAAAGTTGGTACCAAAAAAAAAAAAAAAAAAAGACTGCACGGTGCTGTACGAATGTCGACGTTCTCCAAATATCACTTCCGTTAAAAAGTAAATGGATTGTCCATATGTAAGGAAGGCCGTGAGTAAAAAAAGGAGAAAATATTACTGGATTTTTTTTTTTTTTTTTAAATCTTCTGATGGTTTTTGTCAACAAAAATCCATACAAAAAAAATATATTTTTTTTTAAATAGCAATATCCTTGCCATGTACAAAACCTTTACTGGACTCATGCTTTATTGATAACAAATAGTCTAGCGAATAATTTGGAGGTGATTTACATCCTATATTTACCTAAAATGTAAAAAAGAAAGTGTCCGTAAGTGTGGACTCGCCGCATGGAATCGTTAAGTAACACTTTCACATGAACTTTAATCGGTAAAATTAGAGAGCGTGTGTACACGCGTTATCTTAGTAAAATTGTTTATTCACTTCCTGCCTGGTGTTCCACAGCAACTAATGGGGTCAAGTGAAGGTCACAGTTATGTATTTCTGATTTTTCAGTGTGTCTCAAAATCAAAAGTCATCCATTTGTAGCCTTCCATAAGTATAAAAGCCCTTAACGTGGAAAAATAACTTTAATAAAAATAACCCTAACCCCCTAATCCCCTGATCCTAACCCTAACCCTAACCCTAATATATATATATACTTACAATAATATACTACTAATAATAAATACCTTATTATTAGTAGTAGTAGTAGTAGTAGTAGTAGTACAGTTCATTAGTAATAATAATAATATATAATAAGGTATTTGTTAGTAAAGTATATATTTATTATTATTATTATTGCTAATTAACCACTGCTAATAATAATAATGTATTATATATATATATATATATATATATATATATATATATATATATATATATATATATATATATATATATAATTATCATTATTACTACAACTACAGCAGCAACACCTGAAAAAAAAACCCAATATAAACCATCCCAGAAATTCTAATTGTGTCCACTACAAATACCATTACAAACCATCAGCTAACCATTAAAACCATTATCATTATTGGTCCTTAATGGTATCCACTAGATGCCAGATGTAACATGCCACCAGCAGAAGGCAACAAATTACCAGTAGAGACCCACATGGACTATTACATTTTCCATTACAACCAATACAATTTCCATTAAAGTTATTACAAATTCTATGAGGGTTTGTATTGTGTTTTTTTTCCCAGCAGGGACAACAACAACAACAACAATAATAAGAATAATAATAACCACAACATCACACCCACAACTACTACCACCACCACTACTACTACTTACTACTACTACTACTAATACTACTACTACTACTACTACTAATAATAATAATAATAATAATAATTTCAGATTTCTGGCATCTTCAAAAAAAAAAAAAAAAAAGCTATTTGAGGAAGGTCGAGCATATTTATTAAAACGCAAGGGGAGGGGGGAGAAGCCCCGTTTGGTTAAAACAAGTTAAACAAGTCAAGGGGAACCATGAACATTATTGTTTATATGAACAAAATTGTTCCTATTTGTTTTGTTCTCTATTTGAATTCCTGTTCACTCCGCCTGAAGGGTGAAGCTATTACCGTAAAGCAGGGTATAAAGGCGCTGTAGGGTTTCAGAAGTGTGGAGCAGTAGTACGTATACCTGTGCCTGAAGGGTGAAGGTGTTACCGTAAAGCAGGGTATAAAGGCGCTGTAGGGTTTCAGAAGTGTGGAGCAGTAGTACGTATACCTGTGCCTGAAGGGTGAAGCTGTTACCGTAAAGCAGGGTATAAAGGCGCTGTAGAGTTTCAGAAGTGTGGAGCAGTAATATACCTGTTCTCTCTCCTGCACGGCTCTGCTCTGCTCTGCTGAACATGGGTTCCTCACACTCTGACCTGCGGGAACATGAGGTCCAGCATCTCTCTGAGACAACCGGCTGTAAGTACACTCTCTTCTTCTCACTCTTTCCCTGCTCTTAAATAAACCGTGTGCGTGTATGTGTGTGTGTGTCTGTGTGAGAGAGAGAGAGAGAGAGAGCGCGCGTCAGTTTCTGCGTAAAAAGTGTCTTAAACGTGGAAAAGAAACATCTTAAAAGGACTTGAGAGGATGTTTGGTGACACTTAGTGTTCATATAAAAACTCCTTCCTATTATTTTGCTGTGACAGATTTTTTGTTGACAAGTTTTTCCACTTGTTTTGCGTTAAATTTCATTTTACTACACGTTACACTTCTGATATGTCAGAATCACGTACTTGTGGTCACGTGACATGCCGAACGAACACCACTGGCCCTCTATTGTAAGGCCGAAGACAATACACAGGACATTATGGTGTCATAGCACTGCCATAGTTGTGTGTATATATATATATATATATATATATATATATATATATATATATATATAGATATATAGATATATATATATAGAGAGAGAGAGAGAGAGAGAGAGAGAGAGAGAGATCGGGAGAGCTTCACTGTAAATAGTAGGGGTGTAAACTTTCCACACAGTATGATTTGATATTTGACGATCCCACTGAATCTGGTACGAAACCATACGGTTTTGAATCCTTAAGGCCATGAGACGATATTCGACCATACCACTGAATCTGCTATGATGCGATACGATTTCGAATTCACGGTTTACCGGAACGATTAAAATTTCTATAACCGATGAATCGGACGAGTCAAAACCGGTTCACTCAGACAGGTTTGCTTGGAAGAAATGAATCAGTACACTTTTTTCAATCTCTACTCCTTAGACTCCCGAGCTCAGGTATCACTGCTAATCCGGTCACCTCTCATCGTGGTTGCTCAGATAACACACACCCGAGTGTTAACTTTACGTAACGTCGCTTGTTTCTAAGCAGTGATTAGGTGTGTGCAATACAGCAACACAGTTCAACGTGAAGTCTGAGCTCCACCGAGATACGCCGGATTGCAGGCTGTGCAGTGTACAAACACGGGCTGTGGTGGCGTGACGTGTTAAATGCAATGTAACCACCCGGTCTGAGCAAATATACTACTTACCTGAGCAATAGTTTCCATGTACATGTTTTCCTTATTATTATGAAAATGATCTGCATTGAGAATGTTATTTTACTATAAAGGGGGGGGGGGGGGGGACACCAACACAAACAGTTATTTGCATCCATGTTTACAGGAAATGAAGACTTTTATTACAATTTACAAACCGCTAATTGATTATCACAGAATCTAATATAAATTGATGGATTTAATAGATTTAAAAAAAAAAAAAGAAAAAAAAAGTGTTGCTATTCAACAAAGAAAAAAAAAAAAAGACGTTAACACTCTAGAGACTCTCGTGTGAAAATCCCAGGCGTTTCTGAAATACTCAAACCACCCACCAGCAACCATGCCATAGTTCTAATGATGAACTGATATCACGTTTATTTTCCATATTCTGAAGCTCCTGATGCGTGGCCTGCATGATTTTATGGCCTGCACCGCTGCCATATGATTGGCTGATCGGATAATTGCACCGATAAGCAGGTGTACCGGTGTTCCTAATAAAGTGGCCGCAGAGCGTATACGGTATACGTACATACATAGTATATTCGGCAGGAATACCAAAACTACTTTTAAACAGGTACAGTAGTTGGTTTTGACGGATACAAGTGAAAACTCATCCAACATTTCTGCTTTTCTTGTCCATCCAGTTTCTTCAGAGCAGATCAGAAACCTGCACAAGAGATTTAAGAACCTGACCCACAACAGTGACACCTTAAGGTACCTCTCACCAAAAATAAATGATAAACTATTAAATATCTGATGTTGGTGTAAGATAGGTAAGGTCTAATCGTCAGGAAATACACGCCCGTGTCCCAGCATGTAAATGAAACCTCATAGGAAACATTAGAACGTGTTCCTTCTCTTTCCCTGCGACATTCAGCTGTGACCTTCATCAGATACCATCCTGTTTTTAAACAAGGCCTGCAAGTCACTAATCCTGGCCACAGGTCCTGGTGGAGGCTCAAAATGAATTCAGTCTGCCCGACGAAACTGTCTTGTTTTTCTGAATTTCAGCCGAGGTGACCTGGAGAAAATCGGCGATTTGACTTTCAACCCCATTAGAAGCCAAATCATTGATGCCTTCTTCGACAAAAGGTACCGTTGAGTGACTTTTTCCTCGATTATATTTCAGCTATTCAACCATCCATTATTGAACACTGAGGTAAATCCAGCGTTTAGGGGACATAGTAAGTAGAGGACAGGTGCGCTGAAAGGTAGGAAGAAGGAAAGACGGGAAACCTTGGAAACAAGGACGTTAGGGACACTGGAAACCAAAGGACAGCTGGAGATTATGGACAGTGACGATTAAGAATAAGTAGGAAATAACGTGGGATGAAGGAGACAAGGGAACATGCAAAAGTTTAGGGACTAAGAAGAAGAACGCTAGGGAGCCGAGTGAAACTAAGGAACACTTGCAGACTAGAACAGCGATACACATGGAACACTTGTCCGGTGAAGAGGGAACAGCTGGAAACTAAAGACACTGACAACGAGGGAACAGCAGAAACGAGCCAACAGCTGGAAACTAAAGACACTGTAAACTAGCGCAAACACTGAAAACTAGGGAACAGCTGGAAACTGAAGACACTAAACTAGTGAACGGCTGGACGCTGAAAAATAGGGAACAGCTGGAAACTAAAGACACTGACAACGAGGGAACAGCTGGAAACTAAAGACACTGAAAGCGAGGGAACAGCTGGAAACTAAAGACACTAAACTAGTGAACAGCTGGACGCTGAAAAATAGGGAACAGCTGGAAACTAAAGACACTGACAACGAGGGAACAGCTGGAAACTAAAGACACTGAAAGCGAGGGAACAGCTGGAAACTAAAGGCACTAAAAGCAAAGGAACAGCTGGAAACTAAAGACACTGAAAATGAAGGAACAGCTGGAAACTAAAGACACTGGAAATGAAGGAACAGCTGGAAACTAAAGACACTGAAAACGAGGGAACAGCTGGAAACTAAAGACACTGAAAATGAGGGAACAGCTGGAAACTAAAGACACTGAAAGCGAGGGAACAGCTGGAAACTAAAGACACTGAAAGCGAGGGAACAGCTGGAAACTAAAGACACTGAAAGCGAAGGAACAGCTGGAAACTAAAGACACTGGAAATGAAGGAACAGCTGGAAACTAAAGACACTGAAAACGAGGGAACAGCTGGAAAATAAAGACACTGAAAATGAAGGAACAGCTGGAAACTAAAGACACTGAAAGGGAGGGAACAGCTGGAAACTAAAGACACTGAAAATGAGGGAACAGCTGGAAACTAAAGACACTGAAAATGAGGGAACAGCTGGAAACTAAAGACACTGAAAATGAGGGAACAGCTGGAAACTAAAGACACTGAAAGGGAGGGAACAGCTGGAAACTAAAGACACTGAAAATGAGGGAACAGCTGGAAACTAAAGACACTGAAAACGAGGGAACAGCTGGAAACTAAAGACACTGAAAGCGAGGGAACAGCTGGAAACTAAAGACACTGAAAACGAGGGAACAGCTGGAAACTAAAGACACTGAAAATGAAGGAACAGCTGGAAACTAAAGACACTGAAAATGAAGGAACAGCTGGAAACTAAAGACACCGAAAGCGAGGGAACAGCTGGAAACTAAAGACACTGAAAACGAAGGAACAGCTGGAAACTAAAGACACCGAAAGCGAGGGAACAGCTGGAAACTAAAGACACTGAAAACGAAGGAACAGCTGGAAACTAAAGACACTGAAAGCGAGGGAACAGCTGGAAACGAAAGATGCTGAAACCTAGGGAACAGCTGGAAACGAGGGAACACTTGGGAATTAAGGACACTGAAAACTAGGGAACAGCTGGAAACTAGTTACACTAGTCTGGCTCATTTATCATTTATCATTTATGGCATGTGTCAGATGCCCTTATCCAGAGCGACTTATATTTAATTTCATTCATACATCTGAGCAGTTCAGGGTTAAGGGCCTTGCTCAAGTTCTACCACTGCCCGTTCTCCTGCGTCTTTCAGCAGAGATGTTGCTGCTGTTTGACTAAAACTGACTCGAACCGTATCCAATTTTTTTCGAGAAGGTTCCACATAAAATGGATGATTTGGAATAAATTGCTTGGTGCACACACACTTCTGAAATATCACTAGCAGTGCTAATGCTGTAAACTCACCTGCGTTTTGCTGATGCTGCTTCAGGAACTTCAGACAGGATGAGGTGGGCACTGTGGAGGAGATCGGCTTCGAGGAGTTCCTCACCGTCATGTCGCACTTCAGGCCACTGAACCAGGAGTTGACGCAGGAGGACAAAGATAAGATTAGAAAAGAGAAACTCCACTGTGAGCACACACACACACACACACACACACACACACACACACACACACACACACACACATTATCCAGCTTCATCGTCCATCTTACATGTACTGTAAATCCCTGATGATCCCTGGAGATTGAATATCATTATTTTTTCTCAGAGAAGCAGTTTCCAGGTTTAGGGATCGTGTAAAATTCGGAACGTAACTGAATTTCCGCCTTCTCCTTTCCCTTCCTTCAGTCCTGTTCAACATGCACGACAAAGACAACGACGGCATCATCACTTTGGACGAGTACAGACAGGTAAGAAGGATTTGCTCCATTGTTTTCCTTCAGAAATCTTCAACCCTGTAGTCTCTGGTCTAACGAGCCGCCTTTGATCTGAATCGTTTACATAAGTGCACGCGATCGGGTAACACGCCACAGAGGATCCGACAGAGAAGCCGCCAGGTCGTTCTGATGAAATACTTTGTGTGCGCATTTCGGTCATTTCTGCACCTCTGTGTCGATGTTCTGCAGCTGGTAGAAGAGCTGCTGTCCAACTCTGCCATCGAAGGAGAAACATCCAAGTCCATCGCAGACGCTGCTATGCTCGAGGTCGCGAGCGTCACGATGGGTCAGATGGTAAGGTGTCTATCTCGCTACACAATCGGGGGGGGATGTCAGCTCTTTTATGTCGTTTAAACAGTTCATGCTGGGGACATGACCAAAGTAGTTCGTTCATTAACGATGTACTGTTAGGAGATGCAATAAAAGGAGGCAAGTTAGTTCCTGTTATCACTTACGTTACAGCGGCGATAAAGAAGGATTTTCTACTTACTATTAACTACTACTAGAACCCAAAAAGGTCTTCTTTCACAAGTATAGGAACAGCTATTTATTGCCGGTCCTATACTTGCGCAAACAGTTCAGCCATAACATTAAAACCACTGACAGGTGACGTGAATAATATCGATCATCTGGTTACAGCGGGAGCTGTCGAGGGGGTGGGGGGGGTATATTTATTAGTCAGAAGTATGTAAACAGTCAGTTCTCGAAGTTGACGTGTCGGAAGCAGGACAAATGGGCAAGCGTAAGGATCTGAGCGACTTTAACAAGGGCCAGATTGTGACGGCTAGACGACTGGGTCTCCAGAATGGCAGGTCTTGTGGGGTGCCCCCCACCCCCCCACAGTGCAGTGGTTAGTACCTACTAAAAGCGGTCCATGGAAGGACAACCGGTGAACCAGCGACAGGGTCACGTGCGCCCGAGGTTCACTGGTTTTTAATATTATAGCTATAGATAACTTGGTGATAAAATGTAGCTAGAAATGGACAATAAGTACACATAATTTTTTGTTGTTGTTGTAGTGGAAAATAATGAACCTCGTTGTGGAAACAGTAACACTGTAGCATGTTGAGCTATAACAGCATGACCCCAAGGGTTTTACTGCTTGCCTAGAAACCCCAGTTTGAGACATCAGTGGAAAACTCTCAGTAGCATTACAGATATCAGAATCATGACATAAATTAGCATCGTAGTGCCAAAGAGAACTTTTTTCCCCAAAGAGAACTCTTGGTTAGAATTTCACTCCAGTTTCCACTGATATCCGTGACCCACCTAGGCTCCAGATGAGGTGTATGAGGGAATCACGTTCGAGCATTTCCTTCAGGTTAGTGAAGAACTCTCTCCTCCTCGCGTGTTAAGTTTTTGTCGACGTTTTTTTTTTTTATCCTTGTCGTATAACTGCGCGTGTTCTCGTCCTCCAGATTCTGAAGGGCGTGGAGATCGAGTCGAGGATGTACATCCGCTTTCTGTACGTGGACACGACGACGATGAGATGCGGAAAGTAGACCGTCCGCAGCTCTGTACTAGTTTGACCTTTCGACTTCTTCTCAAAGCATCTCCAAACCTTCCAGTAGTGCTGCTGCGTGCGCGAGTGCGTGAGTGAGTGAGTGACACCTGAACGGGTTGAACAGCATGTGTGGCATTTCTGTGAGCGTATTTTTAAACTGACGTGCTGTATGTGTGGCATGCGTGTAGGTGTTGACTGAAGGACTAGCGCTCGGCTGAAAGGGGAGATTGTTTTGGGATAATTTCTTAATCCCTTTGGCCTTATCTATTTCGGGTGCCTTTGAGCAGAGGTTAAATACTGCACCCAGATAACGCTTATTAACCGTATTAGCAACACACACACGCATATTCTGCACTTATACAGTAGCATGGTCCAGTTTTAAGATTCCATTTCCACTGTCAAAACCTGTTCGGTGTTTGACGTTTGCTTTTTTTTTTTTTTTTTTTTTTTTTTTTTTACAGTACAGTAGATCAAAACGACACGTAATCCTGTCTCACTTAAAATCTCTTCTATAGCTAAATATCCGAGCCGAACCCCCATCTACCACCCTCGCGTGAAACCGTGACGTTCCTAAAGAAACGCTTCACCTTTCGTCCAGCGCCCCCTTCGAACGTACGCACGTTGGTAGTTCCAGCGTCGCAGCCTCGTGCTTCGAGCGTGATCCGTTCCTCTTAGCACATCGTCTTCGATCCCTTAAGCGTACGACGTGAGGGTTCCTCCGATAGACTCGGACTATCAAAACGGCTCAGGAATGAACAGTGATGATCCCCACATCACGACGCTCCCACCACCGTGCTTCACCGTATGTATAGCGTTCTTAGGATCGTACGTTTCTCCAAGCACGACGAGCCGAATTATCGAGCTCTTATTTTGGTTTCGGGGGGAAATAAATAAATAAATAAATAAATAAAGACTCCTGATTTGTCTAAAGGCTCGTGTGCACATTTGTAGACGCACCCTCTCTGTGGTTCTTTCACAGCACGGGAGTTTTGCATGGGTATAGGTCGTCCTGCAGCTCTTTTTCGAGCGACTGCCGGCTTCTCTCTTATCTTCCTCATCATTAGTCCGAGAGCGCATTGCTACGCCCCCAAGCCTTGAATAATAGCGCTCCAGATGTATAATGGAGTTGTATTACTACTAACATTTGTTAGTATCGTACATATATGTAATGTATGTGATTAAAAACCCAGTCAAATATTCCTTGCACTGACTTACCGGGGAACAGTGGGAAGTGCCGTGTTGTTAAAGGAGAATAATCCAAATCCACGCCAAGGGGGTGTGATTTGGGCCGACGTGAAGCAGCCTGGTTTATACTTGACGCACGATTCGGCTCACGTGCGGAAGCAAGAGTTATTCCGCACACGTCCGCACCCGCAAACGTCTGGCGAGTTTATGCACGGCGACGTTAAACACGCCGACTTTTTGCGATCGATGTCGCAATTGTCTTTACATTCAAAACTATTTACAATCTACACAAGCTAGGCAAAACTGATCCTTCGGTAGGTTTGAAGGTGACACGAGAGGTTTTAGAAATCGTACGCTAGACGTCATCGGAAAACCGGTTAGCGTCAGCGCTCGATGACGGTCTAGAATCGTATACGCGTATCGATTCGAGAACGGGACACAGCGCTCAGTCGTTCAGCGGAGGAACACCGGCGGGACCGTTTGTCCTAGAACTTTAAACTATGCTAGTGCGGGATAGGGAAAATATTCAATCAGGGGCGTGTCCGAACGGGACTCCCAGTGACTTTTCAAGAAGTATTAGCGCATATTTCTGTCTTCATTTTCAATATCGATTCGTAAAAGAAAAGAGCGAAAAGAGGAGATCTGGAGCGAGTTTCTCTCATGATCTCATTTGTAAATCAAGTAGTTTGGGAACCCCTGGCCTATGCTACGTCTCTGTAGCATTCTCCGTTTGAGAGTCGATTGATAATGTTTTCCCTGAGAACTTCAGGAAGCTCCATGATTGTTACCACCGGCAAAGTCTTTTAAAACAACACCAGGTGCGATTTGCATTAGAACATTTTTCCCAGCGTTTCATTCTTTCAGTGATGATGCAAGGCCTACAAAGGTTTTTAATATAGTGTCCGAATACCTTTTCCCCCATCAGTTCTGTTTTTGAAACATCTTTCACCTTTTCATCATGCTTACGAATTTTTATATTCAGTTCATATATATAAGTACAATGTCAAACGACATTATGAGTGTGAATCTCAAGTGGCTATACGCACTGGAAGTAAATTAAATAACAAAAAACAAAACAAAAAAAAGTGTCCGAATACTTATTTCCCCTCAGTGTATACGGCTTAAGGAATATATCATGTGACCTTTTCACGAACCTTTTCATAATACACCCGGTGGTGTGCTATTCTAGAAAGAAAATAAACAACCGTGTGACGTGGTGCCTCCCGACGCGAAACCGTTAGCCCCCTGAACTGTACCGTCTTCCCCCCCGAAGTGTTTCATTCCTTCTATACCTTCTGATTTCTGAGTTCTGAATTCTGATTGGTCGGCAGCTGTTGATTAATGTTAAATATTCCATTTTCTATCATCAGCAGCTCTGGTAATTCCTTCTTGCAAAATCACACGCTCATATCGGTAACGTTCCGTGATCGTCACGTCTGTAGCTCCTATAACGTAAACAGGGGATTGTTTTCCGGACGTTCCACAGCGCTAAACCGGTTTAGATAGAAAAGAAAAAGAAGTTTTATTCATTAAATTCTTTAATGAATAAAACGACATAATCGTCGGCAAACCGCTGTCGTAGAAAAGGGAGTAAGACACACCGGGACGTTGTTGTTGTTCGAGGAAAATCATCTCAAACGAACGTTGAGGTGGTTACGGCAACGCCGCTTCATCTCACCGCCCTGTGGTTGATTATTTTCCTCGAACAGCACGCCCTCGAGTGGTTTATTCCTTGTTAAAGCGGGAGGCATTTCGGATAAACTGGTTTTTCTTTCCTCTAGGTGTTCGGCTCACGGCGGAGTCTAAAGGCTGAATCGTAGCGTAAATCTTACATAATAATACAGTTCCACTTAGACAAAGTAACTGTATATGAACATTACACTACATTACATAGCTTAGCAATGTTCATTTGAAGCAAGAATATGTAATAAAGGTGATGTTTTGGGGTTTTTAAAAAATATATATATATTTTACGAAAAAGATTTAGCCGGAAACAGACTTCCATTAGTGTTACTGTAAATATATTAACTTCACAGCTCCAGGGCAAGATGAAATGAACACGTGACGCGATTTGGGATTTTCGCCGAGTCATCGCTGTAACTGTTCATCTGGACCCGATGTAAAAGTTCACCAACGTACACAATGCAGCGCCAGTGTTCCCACAGCCGAGCTGCTAAAATTCCTCTCTCTCTCTCTCTGAGAGAGTTAACGCCCATGTTAATGAGTCAGTGAGCAGAAAAAAAGAAGAAGAAAAGGATCCGGGTGTTACAGTTTAGCACAATAGGCAGTCCTGTTCTCCGGCTACTGTTATCAGAATTGCTCATGCTTACACATCTACCATTAAATATAAATAGAGAGGGTTTGAGGGTAAATGTTTAATCCCAAATGAGATTAAAAAAAAACAAGTGTTCTTTTTTTTTTTTTTTTTTTAAATGAGACATTTTGATCATAGCAATTCAAGTGTTCTGCAATGTGACTGGTATTGTTATTAAATAGATATTAAATTGAAAAAAAGATGTACATAAAGTTTTACATGTGAAATTGACGTCGTCACAGTAATCCTGTGAAAAATAACGATTTGACACTGAAAGAAGCAAAAGAAGTGGAATTTTCGGTCTTTGATTTAAAACTATAAAACACGAAAAGACAAGTATACAGTTAAGAAGTCTATACAGGGTTTTTTTTTTTTTTTTCCTCCCATAGTATAAAGTCAGATTTAGAATCTTCCGGTCTCTTATTGATCTTGCCCGGGAGCGTCGTGCGTCGTCAGAGACCTGATCTCCGAGGATCGGCGAGCGCGTCGTAAGGCACGGCCAGGCCGATGTTGTAGTTGTAGCCGCTCGTCTCGGTGTAGTCGGACCTGCAGATGGGCAGCACGTGGTCCTGCGAGGAGAGATCCACGGAGAAGTCGTAGTAGCAGATCACCCCCCGGTGTCTGCACAGAGAATCACAAGAGCACGAGCAGGCTTTCATGTGACACTGAGTCATATTACAGGGTTAAACGATGTCTAAGTGATGATGGGGAGGTTTTGGGGTGGGGGGGCGATGGTGGATGAGGGGGAGGTTTTGGGGTGGGGGTGTGAGGGGTTTTGGGGTGGGGGGGTGAGGGGGAGGTTTTGTGGTGGGAGATGAGGGGGAGGTTTTAGGGTGGGGGGGATGAGGGGGAGGTTTTAGGGTGGGGGGGATGAGGGGGAGGTTTTGGGATGGGGGTGAGGGTGGGTTTTGTGGTGGGGGGAGATGAGGAGGAGGTTTTGGGGTGGGGGTGTGAGGGGTTTTGTGGTGGGAGATGAGGGAGGTTTTAGGGTGGGGGGGATGAGGGGGAGGTTTTAGGATGGGGCTGAGGGTGGGTTTTGGGGTGGGGGTGTGAGGGGTTTTGTAGTGGGAGATGAGGGGGAGGTTTTAGGGTGGGGGAGATGAGGGGTAAGTTTTGTGGTGGGGGAGATGAGGGGGAGGTTTTAGGGTGGGGGGGATGAGGGGGAGGTTTTAGGGTGGGGGGGATGAGGGGGAGGTTTTGGGATGTTGGTGAGGGTGGGTTTTGGGGTGGGGGGAGATGAGGAGGAGGTTTTGGGGTGGGTACAAATCATTATTATTTGCTTGAGATAGAACTCAGTTAGCCTCGTAACTTTAAATAAATAAATAAAAGTCTGTGCACCAAAGCAGTAACCCATGATGAGAGTGTGTGCTGCTTATTGTTTACTGTGTGTTATTGGAACTCGCGCTGTGTTACCTGCGGTGAGCAGTGAGGTCATCGTCAGTGATGCACGCTCCACGTGGGTTCTTTTCATCGGGGATGTTGGCCGTCACCAGGGTGCTGCTGTTAAACCGTATGTGACGGACCGGGTGCCTACGCGTGCGCACGCACGCACACACACACACACACACATTACAGTTCTGCTTACAGGCTTCTGATTAGTAAGCAAGTAACTAAGTTAATTTTATTTATATAGCACATTTAACACAGCGACGCTGAATAGTGCTGAACTGAGTAAGAAAAAGTCAAATAGAAAGCAGAATAAAACCAAATAATACACAACAGTGAAAATGAGATATTATACAACCGAGATTAAATTGGCTACTTGGAGTAAATCGAATTCTCCGTTTCTCTCACCTGTTGTGCATCTCCCAGAGTTTCGCCCCCATCCTCATTTCCCACACGCAGACCAATCCCTCGCCGCCGCCGCTCACGATCTTCCAGTCGTCCGCCCGCACCGCGGTCACGCCCATGTGATGGGCGTACAACGATACCACCGAGGAGCCGGAACGCAGGTCAAACACTCGCACCCTGAGCAAGAGGGGAAAAAAAAAAAAAACGTGAACAGAACACAAAGACGGATGCGTCTCGATTACCGTGGAGACTTTCAATTAATTACGAAAACAGTTCAGCAGGTCACCCCACTCTTCATTTCCAAACCTTCAAAGTGTCTTTGTGAAGATTGAATTATTGGCTGCCAGCCAAAGCAAACATAATAAGTGACCAAGAAAGAGGCACAAAGGATTTGGAAACCATCTGTGCCCACTGTTGCTTAATGGTACCGAAAGCAGCCAAGAGATAACCGCACGTGGAGACGCTCCTAATCACCGAAATCTAATTACGCTCAGACGAGTGAACGCTTCGTCCCCGTTTTAGAGACGCTGAGCTTTTGATATACGTCGAAGTATGATCTCACGTAGAAGACGTTGTGTGGACACGTCTTTGTGGAGTTTAATTGCATCGAGACGCTCTTCGTCTCGCTCTCGCGAGTGAGGGAAATACAGTCCCTGGCAGTTCCGAACTTTCATTAATCTCATGCTGGAACGCGAGATGATTTCAGTGAGCTGTCGAGGAACACGTTTCCTCCAATAAATCAGAAACATGGGTTTCCAACAGGTCCTGTGCCAGCGACTCTGGAGAGAAACGCCACAGACTTAAACACCGTGGACAGTTTGTTCCTAATGTTCAATCACATCATATTATACCGGTCCTGTGAAGAAAGGACGAAGCTTCGGTTATTTATCTTTTCTCTCTCTCTCTCCCTCTGCCTCAAAATTCAGAGTCATATTTTATTCATACGCATATTCAAATGTATATTTTATTAGTAATCGTTATTTATTTTGAATTTGTATTTTAAAAAAAAAATAATAAAAAAGTTTCCCCAATTCATTATTACTATTTAATCAATTTCACTTCTTTATTTTTGAACTTCTATTACAGTTTTTATTTTAGTTTCATTTTCTCTATTTACTGCTTTTTTTTCTCCATGCGCTGGGGAGCAGCATTTAAATATAAGAAAGGTGCTAAATATAAATAAAGTGTATGATGATGATTAATAATAATAATAATAATAATAATAATAATAGTAATATTGTATCGCTTGGGAATGGCTTTGAGGGAACAAATATTATCGCTCTGAAGATTAACAGAAGTCAAACTGACAGAATTTCTGAATTTTTAAGTCACAAAAATATTCCTGACAATGGAGTTAGTATATTTTACAGAAATATTACAGTGGAGATTGATCGTAACGTCAAAATATCACATTGTCATATCACCCGTCCCTAGTTCCAGCTCATTCTGTCTCTCTCTCTCTTTGTCTGTCTCTCTCTCTCTCTCGATCGAATTAATTGGTAAGAGGGTTGAATGCATGCATCAGGGCCTGGCCTTTGGCCACTCTAATGGCCACCCAGACCTCAATTTCCTCCTTTTCCGCTCTGGGGGTTTGGACGGAGACGGTCTATCTCTGGCACTCACACAGATCATTTTGTTGAGCTGCTCCATCACAGAGACAGACAAAAGGTAAGAGCCTCTTCCACTCTCTCTCTCTCTCTCTCTCTCTCGCTCTCTCTCTCTTCTTATTGCAGATGTGCGGATCGAGAGAGCGCTCTAAGGATGCGGCGATGATTAAAAGGGGCCACAGCTGGACCCCGCAACATGAGGCCCTCAACCCTTGGCTGTGTACTTAGCGCCGGAGCGAAAACGCAGCAGGAGTCGATCTACAAAGGCCCGCCAAGCTTTTCTTTACTTGCCAAATAGTGCTCCTGCTGTCCAGGCACGAGTGCGACTGAAAGCCTCTTTACTTGGCACAGCATCTCGTACTCTGAGAAACAGGTTCCAGATGTGTTTAGGGGCACGTTTTTTTGTTGCTGTGAAGAATTCACGACGGATACACTGTCTCTCTGCTCCAGAAGCAGTTCTTTGTCTGCTTAATCAATCTCCTTGAGGTGATGAGACTCGGATAATAACTCCATGCTTTTATCTGCAGAGTTTTCAGCCTCCTTGACGATAAGTGTCTGAGCCTTTCAAATCCTTTTTACACAGCGGTTTCAAAAGGTTAGCAAAAAAAAGAAATAAAAAAATTATAAATAGATAAATGGACAACGACAAGATGGAGGCTTGGGCTTCACGACGATACTGGGGGGGGGCGGGGGGGGCTGGGGGGGGGAATGAACTGCATAGTATTAAAATCACATATACACATAAAAAAAAATACACATTAATATAGAATACCTGTTGTACTCATACAAGTAAAAGAAGTAAAAAAAAAGATCATTAATAGTTTAATAATAATTAATTAATAGAATGAAAAGTTACGCAATAATAAACAATTTATATATGTTTGTTGCTAATTTCCATTATTAAATATTACGACTTTCAGAATTTTCCATGTTCAAATACTCAGTCAATTTATTGAATTATATATATATATATATATATATATATATATATATATATATATATATATATATATATATATATATATATATATATATATATAAAAAGATTAGAGCAGGTGGTAATAAAATAAAATTAATCAAATATAGTTTTGCTCATTTTACGCATTTATTTCTGGAAAGAAGCCAAATTTTCTGGCAATATTTTATAACCTGGAAATATTTCTTTTTTAAGAAGCAGCAAAAATATAAAAGCAACAAAATATCAATATGAGCAGCAAAAATGCATGATGGGTAAATGAATGAAATCTATATACTTAATCTCTTCTTTTTAGCTTTCATAGTCTACGCAATGTTTTGTTTGTGGCAGTGTATCATTATTATTATTATTATTATTATTATTATTATTATTATTATTATACATTCAACTCATTACATCCAAAAATAATTACATTCAAATTTGAATACTACTTTATTATTATTACTATTATTATTATTAACAATAATAATAATAATAATAATAATAAATTAAACTTATAGACATTTAGAAACCCTGTTAGACATGGAAATGCTTTTGTGCTGTTGCCTGCTTTGGTAAGACTCCAGTGTTAGGAACACAAAAGAATCCATCCTGCCCTACCGGACTCGAGTTATGCTAATACGTGTACATATAATAGTCTTATCCATTACCGCCGATAAAAGACTTCACGGCAGCTCGGTATGTAAATGAGAACGCTGCTGCGAGGTTATTAATCCCAGCGTGTTGAGACACTTACAGTCACTTGAGGCTTTCAGACTGCCAGAGAGATAACATAAGTGTGGGTGAGAAAGTGCACGAGAGATATTGTGTGTGTGTGTGTGTGTGTGTGTGTGTGTGTGTGCATGCGCGCGCACGTGACGTACCGCCTGTCTTTGTTGCCACACACCAGCAGATGCAGGGGGGCATCTCTCAGGCTGATGCAGGTGAAGTCTCCAGCCGAGTTCCCCAACACCAGCTCCGCTTGGCCGGTCTCCAGGCTGTACACCCGAACCTGCGGACAGAGGAAGACGCTGCACGGTGAGGACCGAGAGATAAGTGATGAAGAAAGACAAAAACAGATGAGAGAAAGGTGTGATCAGACAAAGAGTCTCTGACGACGGCAGCTTTCCAACTCCGGCACCTGTTCGAGCTCCAGAGACCTCCGACGACCGACTGGTCCGTCTCGACACAGATCTCTGCCCTGTCGAGGGCTATACAGCAAAATAAAAACTTTACTTTTCCTTTATTTTTATTTCTACTTAAACGAACGCAGTCGAAAATAATTAACCGGCTCTCTTTCGAATCTTATCGGCTGAGATCGTTTTGTTTTTTTTTTTATCTGCGTGGTTAAATACAAAATGATGGCACTATACGACAAGGCTCTTTTTTCAGTGTTCTACTGAACACGCGGCTCATCTTTGATGTGATCCTCGTGACGTTTATGTTATATATTATTTATATCACGTACAGAATTCCTTTAAAGCATGTAAAGAATCGTTCCCTCACTTTCTCTTGACATTAACAAACTTAAAAAAAAAAAAAACTTTTTTTAAACGCATAATTTGTCCCTAGGATCAGCTTTAAATCTGACAATTACAAAAACACTGACACTGGAGACTCCTTACAGGACAGTAATCACCAACAACGTACCTGGAGCGCTCTACGCTCTCCCTAGCTCTCTAAAGCTCATTTCCTGTCGTAATTCAACATTCCCAGTCCTAATCCTAATCCGACACGGAGTAAATCGACCATATCTCTGTAAGCAGGGTTGGTGATTACGGCTTTAACTCGATTTAAAATGCTGCAGTCTACGCTCGAAGAGATTCAGATTATTAAGTACCACTGTTTTCCACTAAAATGTGTACAAGCAGTTATTATTCCTCCACACTCATTACTGCTGCCGCAGTGCGAACTGGCTTCGGGAACGAATCACCCGGAAACGACTTTCCAAAAAACGTTTTTGCCGCAAAAGAAATTGTTGGATAAAAACAAATCCGATGCTGACAGCTGGATGAAAAAGAGCTCCAACTAGCTGGCAACATGGCTGCTCCACAATTGGCATATTGGTGGTTGCAGCTATCAGCAAAACACTGCAAAGGCGCAGGGAAAGAAAAAAAAAAAAAAAAGGAAGGAGAACAGCCAAATTGGACATGAATAATTGAACCGACGAAAGATAAAGAAATCATACAAAAGCGAGGCAAGCGGAGAGAGAGCGGCATGATGTAAGGTTTGTGAAGGTGCCAGATGTTTAGTGGCACCAGGACGGGCCAGACACTCTTAATTGAGCGCTGCCCTCCAGCGAGCCAAAACCTCAGCAAGATGCGAAACATGACAAGAGAATGGGTTTGAGGAAAGGAAAAAATAAAAACGGACTCGGGTTTCTTTGTTCTGCAGAAGAGTAGAGAAGAGAAGCGGGTCGTTTTCGCTAACACGGACAACGGCGTAAATAAACGTGCCCTCGATTGACGGAGACTCGGATGTTTCACGAAATAGACGCACATGACGACTGTATTGTCATGCATATTATTTTTTTACGTTTACAATTATACCAAGAGGCACCGAGACATGCTGGAATTAATTCATGCTCAAGTGTTTAGAGATACTGCTTCAATGTGGATTAGGCTCGTGTGTCATGTGCCTTCTTGTTGATCCTAGATGGGAGACTCGAGTATTCCGTTGTAGCCGAGTATTAAATAGACACAGAGACAATGCTGGTATTGTCATGCGTTAATTTTATTAAGATATACCAAAGAACGGCTGCAATAAATTCATTTCCATGTGTTCAGAGAGACTGCTTCACTGTGGATTCGGTGAATGTTTTATACACTACTTACGCCTCTTAAATGGATAACAAATGATCTGATTGTACTTTGATGCCTCCTTATTTAAAAAAAAAATAATAATAATAATAATAATAATGAATGCAAGTCTAATAAGCTCCTGTATATCTCTCAATTTCAGCACCTAATGGTGCAATACGGTGCTGCGTTTTTGCCAGACAGACTGTCTGCTAAATGTGAAAGTGGCGCCTCTGGGTATGCCAGCGTGAGCTGGGTGCGTGGAGCATGTGCGTGTGTGTGTGTGTGTGTGTGTGTGTGTGTGTGTGGCTGGCTTCATGTGTAAGTGTTCCAGACACACAACATGGTTCACAGACACTCACACCCAGAACCTGCAGTCCAGTTGAAAAACAAATCTGATATCGCACCAGAAGAAAATAAATAAATAAATAGATAGATAAATAAGTCATTAACGTACTGTACAGTGAGATGCGAGCAAGAGGTTGATAAAAAAAAGTATCAAGGGCTATCAAATTAGCCGCTATTATAGTCATCCCGTGGACACGTAATCACGCATCATCCCGAGAGGGTGTGTTTTATAATAATAATGATAATAATAATAATAATAATGATGTTATTACTGCATCATGAACGCGAAGGCGTGCCAACATGACTAACAAGAAAATCCTTGCGTGCGGAGAGAAAAACAAAGAACAAAACAGAATAGTACTGACGAAAAAACAAACAAACGAAAAAAACAACACCGAGCAACGGGAAGAACACGGCAAGGCAAATTTTCAAAAAGTGTGAGCACAGTCACATGTTCCTGGGTTTTACTGCCGTTTTTACTTTTTTTTTTAAACAAACAAAAAAAAAAAAAGAGTAAACGTAATCACTACCAGAGGCAAATGTGTCCTTTCCCCTTCGGTGACTCGTGTTTTCTTCGCATTTCATAAAACATCAACGCTACGATTACACCGTGTCGGCACATTTGAAAATGTCGCCGTTATAAGTTTGACAGAATACCAACGTTAGGCTGCTTTCACACTAGTCAATGTTTTCCTCAACCGCTAACACGCTAACATGAAATCCTGTACCAGGAAGAAGAATTTCTCCGCGTTTAACCGGCCGAACCGACATGGAGTAGGCTTGTGACGTCGTGCTCAACATGCCATCGTCCTATTGCGCCTTCTAACTACTGGAGATGGGATCACCCGTGGTTTTGAAGGCCAGACATGCGCAACGTGTGTCATGTACATGTGACAACTTTAGCGCTAAAATGTTTTTTTTAAATTGTTCGACGGTTGCAAGTCGGCTTTAGCTGCTAGGAATCTGTCGATATGAATGTCTCGGCAATTCCCCGTACGACTGTCAAAGACTTAACGTTGAGGACAAAGTGCCTGGAAGAATATTAGGGATAAAACACTTCAGGATGTGTTGTTGTAGAAAGTAATTAACTTCAGGGAGGAAAAAGCAACCCCCTGCTTTGTATCAAGACCATCACACCACCCCATCTTTATCCTTATTTTCCTAGAACAGTACATCCTGTCATTTTATTTATTACTCATTACGTTATTTAAACAGTATTTGATTAATGAATCAATCTGACCGAGTACTTTACCTGTACTTTATTGTGCACTTTCGATCGTCGGCCATTATTACTTCTCAATACCACGCTAACATTTGAGTACCGGTTTCGTTATCAAGGCATACTCTTTTACCACTGTGACAACACTAAAGCAAAGACGCTTTGGGAAGTGTGAATTTTTTCACCAACAACGGAGTGAACTCTGGACGCCTCCTTCCTTTCATTAACAAGTTTTAATGAGTCGTATGCCTGCTCGTTAAGGAACACAGAAACACCTCAAATTTGCCAGTGTGTGTGCTGGCAACTCTAACTTCCCCTCGCGCGGTATGAAAACCCCGTCAACACGTGACGGCGATGGCAGACATGACAATGACATGCAGGCAGAAAAGGTGCTGATCATGAATTGGCCAAATGGAGGGATGTCAAGGATCAGGAACAGAAACAAGTCTAACGACGTCTGATGGTAACTTAAACGTGTTGTAGCGTCGGTGAGCTGTGAACTTTCGCTGCATGAAAGTATTCGTTTTAATAGTTTGTAATCTAGACTCTGAACAGTTTTATTCCAGACGCTCTGAAAGATTGCTTCCTGAACCTCCCGTTCTTCCTTTTGAGGGAGACATATAGTCATGTCCTTGTTTTTTTTTACCAAAACAACATTGGAGGAATTCTCACGTACCGCAAGTCGTTCGCACTGGTCCTTGGTACAGAGCTAAGATTTCTGCTAAATTAACAAAGTCAGTAGATGTGCTGAACGCTGTGTAGGATAAAAAGCCTGTCAACATCACATATGACTGATAGACTCTGGATGAAACGATGTGTTCAGTTTTTAAACTTCAATTTTAAACGTCTATTGCCAGGCCAGAAGGGACCTTACAGGGATTTGATCCAGATAGGAATGTAAAGATGATGCAGTCCTGTCAATCTTTCCATGGACTATTGCTGTTTAAAGGGGAATTCATTACTTAACAGAAGGGTCTTCAATTTTATATGCGAAGGACCAGGGTGGCTACAGGTTTTTATTTCAGCCAAACAGGACCCGCAGCTGATTCTACGTGTTTAGTCAGGTGAGCTTGAAATTCAATTGTCTATTAGTCATGGCTTCTGTTTTCTGAATGAAAACCCACAGCCACACCAGCCCTTAAGAGTAGATAAGATCAAAGACCACTGGGCGAGGCAATGGACCAGGTGATCGGGCAGGGAATTGGCCAGGTGATCAGCCAGGCAAAGGTCCAGGTTTTGGGTCAGTGAATAGGCCAGGTGTTGGGCCAGGGGACCAGCCAGGAAACAGGCCAGGTGAAAGGCCAAGCAGAAGAGCCAGATGAAGGGGCCTGGTGATTTGCCAGGCAATGGGCTAGACCATGGCCCAGGAAAAAGGCCAGGTCACCAATCATGGAATATGGTTCCAGGTGATGGGGCCAGACATGGGGGCCAAGCAATGTGCCAAGCAACTGGCCAAGCAAAGGACCAGGGCAGGATTTCCCAATTCCAGTCCCAGAGGGCTGTAGTCCACAGCAGTCTGGTGATCTCCCTACGACAGGACATTTGATTTAACTCAACAGTTAATGAGCAGGCTTAGTAGATGTGGTCCAGCAGAGAACTCACTGGCAAGACCCAGAAAGTTAAAGGCAGGCAAATACAAAGCCTCCTGTAAGTACCTGGATGGAGACTTAGTCTGTCTGGTTCAGCTCTGTACTCTAGCACATAAAAGCGGATCTTTGAGGTCTATGGTGTCCCCATTTCCAGAGACCCTAGGTAGACAAATTAAACTACTAGTGTAGCCTTGCGATATCAGTAAGGAGCCCAATGTTAAGTTAATCGGAAGTACCGCATGTCTACAAGATCATCGACTTGTGCATGTGTTAGAAGCAAGGACGACTCTGGAAGAGGTATACAGCAGTTAATTACTATAGGAGCCTGAATTTCATTGAAAATATACCAAACCTGTAATGCACCCATTGTCAGTTGCTAGTTTCAGTAGCTTCAAGTTTTTCATCTTTGCAGCTCAGTGGGGTTCAGGCAGGGTGATGGAGTTCACTCAAAAGTGATCTGTTTTTTGGCTCTGGGAAACTTGTTGTTTTGAGCACTGTGTGCAATTTCTACAGTGTGAAGTGCTGCCCGCTGTATTTTAAGGGGTTCAGACAGAACTCTCAACCGGTTGTTAAGATGATTTTGTTCACTTCAGAGTTTATCCTGCACTGAAGTCACATCAATAACAAAGATTACTCAATTTCACCCCTCCTAACCGGCAGGAGTCGGGAGAATCACCTAGATAGTTTTATGTGCATGTGCATATGTATGCCAAGAGCTTCAACAAAGTCACAAAAGGTGCTATATGACAGTATTTCTCTATACACCTTTCTTTTTATTGTCTCACACACCTACCAGCCCTTGTGTACCCCATCCATCCATCCATTTTCCATACCACTTATCCTACACACAGGGTCACGGGAGAGCCTGAAGCCGATCCCAGGGAACTCGGGGCACAAGGCAGGGGACACCCTGGATGGGGTGCCAACCCATCGCAGGGCACACACATTCACACACTACGGACAATTTGGAAATGCCAATCAACCTACAATGCATGTCTTTGGACTGGTGGAGGAAACCGGAGTACCCGAGGAAACCCCCGAAGCACGGGGAGAACAGGTGGTTCCCCTCGTCTTGCTGACTACCTGAATGACAGGCCCAGGTTAGTATGGTTGAATGGTATTTTGACCAAGTTACGCCTTTGGTTTAATCAAACGTCTAATGTAGTTCTACTTCACAATCTACAGCATTAAAAATAATAATAAGATAATTCTTCACAAATTGAAGTAAAAAAAGCAATTTTGAAAAAAAAATATATATATATATATATATATATATATATATATATATATATATATATATATATATATATATATATATATATATATATATACACATACACACACAGCCCTAATTATACTAGAATTGAGGCAGGATTCCAGCAATCCTTCACAGAAAACAACCTAGGTAAAGACCACACTAAAAATTATTCATCGTTCTGCTTCTCTGAGCAAAAAGCTGTTAGAGGGTGACATATTCCTCCCCTGACATCATTTAACTGGAACAGGGTTTTGAGAAATTGTTCTGTCACTCAAAGATTCGGGGTTTGCTTCTCCGTGGTTTTGAAGCCTGGCTCGCTAATGAGAGTGTTTAAATGGTGGTGATGTCAGCGGGGAAGCAGAGCCAAGCTATTGTCTAAGACAGAGGGACACCATCTGCACACATCCATCATGCACTCATCTAATTACTATCAACAGTCACCCTGCTTTACACGTTACTCCATCTACCATTCGTTCCTCTGAGGGCTGGTCCTGAGCTCAGGTGAGGATCTCTTAAGACCGAACAGGTTTTCTTTTTTAAAAAACAGCTTTCTTGGTGAAGTCTCTAGCGACATAAATAGTTTATGTTAAAAGGTATACACATTGGGCCAAAGTATTGTTAAGGGTTTTTTTTTTTCTTTTCACATTGCTTAAACTCTAATAAGTCCCCCGGGGTTTTCTGGTAATGTAACATATCAGTCTCTAACGTGTCTCAGTTATAGACTAGACAAATAAAGCTTTGTCTCTCAGTACTGTCAAGACTAAAAACAAACAGAAGTCTCACAGGTGAAACTTTGGGACCCAGGGTTTGTACTAATTAGGAAAGTGGTCCTAAAGGAGAGGATCTATTTCTGAAAGGACCCCCAAATGTACCACACCTGTTCATAACACGTGTGCTCTGGGAGCGCATATACACACATCATATCAAGAAATGTCATGTAACAAAGGTTAATTACCAAAATGCATAGCACAAAGATTATTACAAGGCCATGAATAGAGGGATAATTGTAATAATAATAATAATAATAATACAAATTAGGTCAAACAAGCTGTGACAGTATTTCTTTTGCTTGAATTTCTTTCCTTTTATGCTTTGACGGCATGTTAAATTGCTGAATTGTTGCAATTGGAATGTTGGCTTGACCGTCATGTTGCTTAGCAACAAAAGTGCACGCTGCTTTCGACTGAAGCCCGTAACGTGCGATTTCTGATCTCCGACTGGAAAAAAAACAAAACAAAAGGAAAGCCCCTTCAATTCAGAATATCTACTCAGAAAGTCAGGAAGGTCTCCTTAACCCCAGGTTCAGCAAATGACGCAACATGGCCGCTCGGGTCTGTGACTTTTCAATGTAACTCTCTGAGTAAATCATCCATAAGCATTACACATACAAGTCTCACAGGAGTATACGTTTGCCCGCTGACCTTGTTCCCGCCATCGTTCATGCCCCAGCCGCAGCTCTTCACCCCCACGGCAGCTCGGCATGCGCTCACATCCAGGCAGGTGACGGGCTGGCCGTACACGGAGTGAAGCACTCTGGCTCCTTCCTCCTCCTCATGGTCTTCCTCTCTCTCATTTGGACCCAGCAGATACACACACTCGCCAGCCCAGGCTGAAACCAGTGGACTCTCCCGCTTTCCTGGGACCACCAACACCCCTTCCACCTAAACATCCAGATAAATAAACATTTTCGTGACCTCTGGTTACCCTAGAAGCTCTTCCAGTGGTAACAGGAAATAACCTGTTTTCTGCAGACATTCTACAACATTAAATGCAACTACAAACGGATAAAATGCACAATGGGTCATTGTTTATTTATTTACTTGGCAAATAGCTGTCGTAAAGGAGGAATAAAACACAGAACGTGGTGTCAGACACCTGGTTTGGATTGGTTTCGTTCTACATATTCACTTACAGGTTTAGCCAACTGGGTGAGACACACGGTCCTCCAGTAGCCCCGAGCGTCCGGAGTGTCCACTCGCACCTCCGAGCCAGCCGCAGAGGCCACGACCGGAGCATCGGCGCTCAGATCGAGGGCACACACCTGCTGCAGGTGCTCATAGTGATGGATGGGCTCTACGCCAGATTCAGTGCTCCAAACATCCACGCATCCTAAGCATTCAGACGTATTTTAGACAGGCACGGTCATGATAAACAAAATGGACTGGCTAAACAAAAACTCTCGACCCTCTCACCGTTCTCATAAGCGGCGCAGGCCACAGCATCGGTGACTCGTACCAGACTAACGTATGGCGGTGGTGTCTCGTCTCTGATGCTGTGAGCAGGCTGCAGATTCCAAGCACCCGAGTCCCAGTGAAGCGTGTCCCACAGTCGTACGTCACCGGACGTATACCTGGGGAAATGCCTAATATTAGAACCGCTGAGTACCGCCAGCACAACACATATGAACAGATAAACGTACTCAAACACGGAATAGAAGTTTTTTGCTTTCGTGAAGGAACGAGGAAGCTCACGTGACAAAAAAAAAGCCCACATTCATTAACAAGCGCATTGCGATGCACCTACGGCATCTTTGGTAACTGCCTGGTTGGTGGTTTAACTGGTGTTTCGACTTAGCGCACATTTTCAATCGGCATAAACAAATGAATCCATTTATCGCCGCTAGCCTGTTCTAAGATGAGTCAGGACACCGTTGGGTTTCTTTGTGTAGGGTATCATGTGTTTACGTGCTGGTGAGCATGGCGATAGGAAAGGGGAGGGGGAGGGGTGTGAGCCCCCTGCTGGGCAAACCATTCACACCTCACCACATCGGGACAGAGATAAACCGGACAGCACGACTGAAGGGTTTTTTGATAGTACAACACCGTATACAACTGCCACAATAAAAATGAATGACATTTTTATACCTGGTAGGCTAGGTAAAGAAAAAAAGAAATGCTTATGAAAAAGTTAAAATTCTTAAAACGCTGATTGTCTACTTTCATACGAGTCATTAACCGCTACTGTGGTGCATGACATCACAAATAACTATAAATAAAATGCTCAACACGGGCACGCCCAAAACAGGCAGAAATACCATGTTTTGGAATTAGGCTATTAGATTAGGCTCCTTTTTATTTATTTATTTATTTCGTAAATGGCGCACTTATATAGCGCTTTTATCCAAAGCGCTTTACACTGGTTCTCATTCACCCATTCACACACCGATGGTAGCAGAGCTGCCATGCAAGGTAAAGTAACTTGCCATCGGGAGCAACTTGGGATTCAGTGTCTCGCCCAAGGACACTTTGGCATGTTGAGTCACATGGGCCGGGAATCGAACCGCCAACCCTACGATTAGTGGAGAACCCGCTCTACCACCTGAACCACAGCCGCCCCATTATTATTATTTCTGTGTTAGCCGTCACCCATAAAGAGAACGCTTAGGAAGCCATTTTTCTCCCAAATGTGTGGATCATAGTGACATGATAATGTCACGTAAATTAATCACATATACATTACAGCACAGTGAAATTCTTTTCTTCACATATCCCAGGATGTCAGAGCGCAGGGTCGGCCATGATACAGCGCCCCCTGGAGCAGAGAGGGTTAAGGGCCTTGCTTAAGGGCACAACAGGGGCAGCTTGGCAGTGCTGGGGCTTGAACCCCCGGCCTGCCGATCAGTAACCCAGAGCCTTAACCACCAAGCCACCACTGCCTACCTTATTTATTTTGGAAATAAACAAAGTCCAGTCATTATAAAATATCATGGGCGGCTCCAAACACAAGTAATAACCGACTGGTAGGGTTTAAAAACCAATCAATTCACGTGTCTAATTCAGACCATCTGGAGTGATGTGAATGACTTCATAAAGATCATAAAGAATGTCCCATGATTCTTAACACTTAATACTGTTTGTCGTTCCTCTTCTAATTTATAATCACACTATCCGGTGTCACCTGAAAGAGTTCCCTTTTGAGTCCAGGTTTCTTCCTAATGTCGTCTCACGTGTCGTAAATAAACGTTATGTGTGTGTGTGTGTGAAAAGACACTCACCCAGCAATGACCAGTCTATCACAGGAACTGACATCACACAACACTTTTCCTAGTTCATACTGCAGATGGCTGACTGACCCGACTCGGTTCTGTAGGACGGAGAAAAGAACGAGGATGAAAGCTGTACACGTTTAAGTCTCAATTTTAATTATGGCAAGAGAAGGAAAAATGCTTATCATCTTGACGTCTCGTATTTCAGTTCTTATTCTGAGGGACTGCTCCAGCTACTCACCTTCCAGTTGTACTTGACAGTTTTCTCAGTGTTAAAGCAGTCTCGCAGTGTGCTTTTCCAGCAGGGGGAGTCGGAGACACTCGCCCCTCGGTGATACCCCTCCTCGAGGAACAACCTGTACCACAGGACCTCGTCCTCCGCTAACACTCTCCACGACTTACTCACCTGATGCACAGGACAGGAAATATCAGACTATATCAGGTGCATTCGACTCTCTGATTCTATATGAATCGGATTCATCTGTAGGTGTTGATTCGTTTTCTAAGAACTGCAGCTCGGACACTAGTTCAGGTCATAATTCGAAGGATCGCTTTATATTAATGTGCATGTTCCATGTCAGCCTGCATCACACCATGCCGTGGTGAATTACAGCGCCCTCCACTAGTATTGGCACCCTAGGTAAATATGAGCAAAGAAGGCTGTGAAAAATTGTCTTTATTGTTTAAACTGTTGATCGTTTGTTGAAGAAAATTCACAAAAATACTAGGAACAGGAAATTGTTCAACCATGACTTCCTGTTTCACCGGGGTAAAAATATGAGGTAAAAACATAGGCCAAATTCCGTTAGTGATTCATAACAATGGGTAAGACAGAGGAATATAGCTGTGATGTGCGGCAAAAGGTTGCTGAGCTTCCCAAAATGGGAAGCGGCTATAAGAAAACGCACGTGTGTCTATATCGTCTCAACGCACTGAGAAGAGGACGGTTCGAGTGGCCAAAAAATCTCCACGGATCACAGCTGGAGAATTGCAGAAGTTAGTCCTGTCTTGAGTCAGAAAGTCTCCAAAACTACAATCTAAAGTCACCTCCATCACCACAAGTTGTTTGGAAGGGTCAAAAAAAAAAAAAACAATAAAACACAACTGATTACCTGAGCGCATCGTCCCAGATCAGCTTTGTTCAAGAACTGGAAAATCTTCAGCGCCAGTTCATACGGCAGCTCAATGTCAAAGAAAGGGATCTCATTCGCCTCGTTCTAAACAGGTCAGAAGAAGGGAGAGAGCAGGATTAGCAGTGCGGTGTCTAATCAATACTAACCAACAGCATCATCATTCACTGAGCAGATATTCCATTCCCTTTTGAACCAGTTGTAGATCCTCTGTGAAGTTCGCTGCATAATTTTCCCTCGTTTTGATATGTGGGCTTAAAAGTCAATAATAACGCTGTCATTTCAAACAGATATGTAGTGATTTATATCCTTTATTTCACCACAGACAGAACTTTTTGCCTAGATTTAAGTGTTTCAGGTGATTGTATAAAACGCCAAGCCTATAAAAATGACAAAAAGAAAAGAAATCCTGCTTTTTATATTATCTATGAATAGTATAGATAGTATAGTATGTATTTAGTATAGTACTAACTTCCATCTTTTTAAATATATTTGTCAATGTCTAATATCATCTGTAAGACAAACCTGGCCTCGAGGTATCTTAAATATCGAATGTGGCACTGCAAGCACTTTAACAAGCCGATACAGTGTGAGACATATTTTGGGCTTTATAGAATTCTTTAAGAATCGGGAATTTATTTTCCGCCTAAACTAATATTTAGCATTTTGTGTTGACGCCTCGGTCGCGTCTTCACAATCTTCACGTGTCTCATCTGCTCTTGTTCCCTTCCTCTCAGTTCAGCACCACACAAGACTTCAGTGCAGCTCCTTCAAATCTCCCTCCCTAAAAAAAACAGCTAAAACCGGTCATTTCCACTCACCTAATTATGCCATCAATCTCATTGTGGCCTTTACATTTTAGTTTGCTATCTCAATTATATAAACAAGCCATTTTCTTTTTATTCTTCTTACTTTTACTGTTATTTTTTTTTTAATTATTATTTCTTACCGTTTATTTACATCGTCATTACTATTTTGATTACAGGGGAACACTGCGGTTTTTGATTGCCCCGCACCACCATGGTTGGGGGTTCGAATGCCACCTCCACCCTGTGTGTGTGTGTGTGTGTGTGTGTGTGTGTGTGTGTGTGGAGTTTGCATGTTCTCCCCGTACTTCGGGGGTTTCCTCCGGGTACTCCGGTTTCTTCCCCCAGCCCAAAGACAGGACTGGAACTCCAGGACAACAGCTTTTCTTTTTTTAATGTCCTGAACCTACCAAATCGTGAATAAACTGGTCGATGAGTGTAAGTTGAGTTCTCCTCTGAGTGCGTGGTGGAGCTAAGAGGAGCTGCTGCTGCTGCTGTTGTTCTCCCCGCTCACAACGCCGCTTCCTCCGCATTCTCTCCTCCTCCATCCTGGCCAGCAGGGGGCTGCTCCTTCCATCCAACAGACCCTCTGCGATGGATACGTACTGTGGCTGATCTTTACAGCCCTCCTGAAGACCTTTCGAGCCTTCAACATCTCTGGGTTTCTTCCCAGATTCACCAGCATGGCCGCTTCTCTGCTCATTAATCCCATCCGCTTTACTGTAGTGTCCAAAATATCCGACATCACTGTCATCTTTTAACCGAGTCTTTTTCTCCAGTTCGTGTTTCCACCGCTTTCGAAAATCCGAAAGCTCGTCTTCGTCCTCCATCTCATATCTAACCGCTACCCGCTATATTAATCTAATGAGCTTTTCCTTGTTTAAATGACTCCTTTACTGCAGAACCGGAGCAAAACAAACTTCGCGGTCCGACCGCGAAATCGTCTCGGCTGGATTACACGTCGTTACTGTAAATGGTTCCGGGTGGTGTGCGATATTAAAAGCAAGTGCAAAAACTGCATCTGAAACCACGAGATATTTTTCCACACTATTTTGTAGCCAAGTCTAAAAGCATAACGGAGAATATTGAACGTGCGCATTGGTGGTGAAGCTAGGCCTTCCTTGTACACCATGGTGGCCAGGTTAGAAACAATGACATAATTGGGATGAGAGTCTAAAATACTAATACACATCCAGTTACAATATGGCTCCCCCTATCTCTGTGTAGCCCGAATAGAAGCCCCATTAGACATAAACTATCCCATATTTGTTACGAATAATATAAAACACACGTTTAAAAAAAATAAATAAATAAAAGGAGGACAAATGTTTATTTATAAAATTGCACAAGCAACACCTCTAAATATGTTTGGCATAAACCTAGAAAAAGTGCACCTATTATGGTTTTTCAGATATTACTTTTCATGTAGTGTGTTATAGAGCTGTTTGTGAATGTAAAACGTTTGCAAAGTTTCAAAAATCCGAGTTATTGTCTCCCGAAAGAAGGAACCGATTCTAAACAGCTGAAAGGAGTCGTTAGTGATTCCTGACGTACATCCTGTACTAACCTAGGTAGGTTTGTAACAAACAAAAAAAAAACCCGCCTCTGGTCGTCATTGGCTGCTCGCTGACAGCGGTATACCAAACACAACAGATTGGGACATCGGGCCAATCAGAGCAGAGTTTGCTCTCTGAAAGGAGGAGTTTAGAATGAATCCTTTAGAACGGATCATTTAACGAGTCATTTGTGACACTGGGGGGGAAAGTGTAATGCTGCAGTTTAAATCATGAGCACATTAAATCTTTCGTATGAGAGCTTTAAAACAAAATTAGGCACGTTTCAAAACCAGAATAGGTGTGCTAATAAATATAAATAAATGTATTAAAATAAACAGTAAAACAACGATCAACTGAAACATTTTTTAAATTGCTTTTGCCCTTTGCTTCCTTCCTCCATCCCTGTCAGGAACAAGTTGTAGGCATCTTGTTATATATTTTTCCACACACACACACACACACACACACACACACACACACAAGCTTAGTGGATAGCACATTTGCCTCACACCTGCAGGGTTGGGGGTTCGATTCCTGCCACTTCCCTGTGTGTGCGGAGTTTGCATGTTCTCTCTGTGCTGTGGGGGTTTCCTCCAGTTACTCCGGTTTCCTCCCCCAGTCCAAAGACCTGCATGGTAGGCTGATTGGCATGTCCAAAGTGTCCGTAGTGTCTGGGTGAATGTGTGAATGTGTGTGTGATTGTGCCTTGTGATGGATTGGCACCGTCTAGTGTGTACCCCGCCTTGTGCACCATGCTCCCTGGGATAGGCTCCAGGCTCCCCGTGACCCTGAAGGATAAGCGGTATAGAAGAAGGATGGAATAATAACTGCATTACATTAAAAGAAAAAGGGTGGTGCAAAGGGTATCTGAATACTGCATTTAACTTACCAACTTTTTCCATTTGTTCTGACTGCTCCTTCAGTTGGCTTTCAAGCCTTTCCAGATCAGACAAAGGAAGATCAAATGGTAGGTCACCATCATTTTAAGACTGAACAGTGCCCTGCTTTTGCTGATTTTTTAGAATCATGACCAGCTGTTGCTTCATGACCTCTTGTGCTCTTAAAACTGCTGTAAAATAGACATATATGGTGGTGGTGATGATGGTATTTGTGGTGCAGCTACAACTGATCAGTTTTGCGTCATATAACACTGTGGACAGTGCCGACAATATTAATACTACTATTACTACTACTACTACTACTACTACTAATAATAATAATAATAATAATAATAATAATAATGTCTACTGAGGTGGCTCCACTGGGTGGAGCTTTTTCCCACCCATGAAATCCTCCAATGAAACATTAATTTCACAGACTGTAATTCCATACAGATACGTCAGTGTACTGTCCAAGTGGTGGATTTTTAGCCTATATAGATTACCCATAATGCACTTTTGGATGTTGGTAGGAATAGTGAGTCAGACCCCCATTTCTGACACGAAGTATTTAAGGAAATGCAAGTTGAATCTCAGCGAGCAAGAAGACTTCAAACAACCTGAAAAGGGAGTTTATAAGACACACTGATTTTGGCCAAAGGGAAACGTTTATAACAAGTCTTTTCAAGGTTACTACTGTGGTCATATACGAGACGTTGAACTCACTTTGGGTAACAAAGGGACTTGTTTATGGGCTAAATAAAGATGGAATGAAAGTGCCACAAGGTGCACCAATAACCATGTCTTTTTATGGGATAACTGTGGTACAATACTGGAAGTCTATGGATGCCTCAGCTCAGTTGCTCACTCGGAGCCTATGGATTTTCCAACTATCAAGCATGCAAGGGTTGTATCCGGGAAATTTTTTTGGCACAGGCTCATTTGTATTTTCATACTTCAGATTTGATACAATGTTAGGTTTGGTTGTTAGTAAGTTGTGCTATAAAAGTAGCGTATGTAGTGTAATTACACTTACCACTGAGCTGAAAAGAGCATGGGCATGACATTGTTTTGAAAAATACCGGGGGTCATGAATGATGCTGGATCAGAAAGAAAGAAACAAAGATAGTTTGAACTATGAAGCATGCACAATAACTACTCACTAGTGTGATCAATTACAAACCAGGGGTGCGTTTTCAGATAACGATAAAGCTTAGCGAATAACAGACAACTTAACGAAGAACGTATGTTACATACTGGCCTGTTACGTGAATGTTTCCCAAATCAGATGATTAACGAATACGACTTCTAAGTACTTCTTTATAAATGCCGCCCAGAGTTGGTAACTGTAAATGTACAGTACTTTACAATAAATATGTTTTGTTAACTGTAATTGTACAGTACTTTAATGCAAATATATTGTTGTTATTAACTGTAATGTACAGTACTTTACTATAAATATGTTTTGTTAAGTTATTGACTATTAATGTACGGTTCTTTAATGTAAATATATTTTGTTGTTAATTGTAAATGTACAGTACTTTATTGTAAATATGTTTTGTTTTGCAACTCTGTCAGTGATGACTGAAACACAGGCGTATGAGTGAGGGCACTTGAAGAGTTAACTATTACCGCTCTCTTTTGGGAGTAGATGATGTAAACCCTAAACCATGTGACACTTTTAATAAATAATACCGCACATGCGAAACAAACACACAGACACATAAACACAGAGAGAGAGAGAGAGAGAGAGAGAGAGAGAGAGAGAGAGAGAGAGCATCACGGACAGTTGCAGATCGACAAACACAGCGCGTGAGTGTTAAGTAAGTAAGCGTGCTTACCGGGAGGATGTGCCGTCTGATATGGGTGGAGATGACTTCTACCGCGCGCTTGTCCGGACTCACTCTGTGCGCGCGGGCATGCTCTACACGGTGTCTCGCGCTCCGCCTGCGCAGAATCGGAGACGAGCTGGAGACAGTGTGGGCTGCGAATAACAACAAAAGAGCCGAGAGGAGCGGCGACGTCTGGTTCAGTGGCGTGCACATGATCTGCGCGGCGATCCATGTGACGGGGCTCGTGCTGCTGCTCATGGGAAAGCGACATCTGTAGGCGACCGAGCGACCCGGGCTGCAACAGGTGAGCGCGCGACACAGGTGAGCCTTCAGCACGAGGGCGAACGGGCGTGATGTGGGGGGAGTGAGGGGTGTGTATTATCATGCACTCCATTATTAACCCAAATTTTAGTTTTTATCTTTTTATTTATATTGGGGGGGGGGGTCACATTAATTTCACGTGACTACACGTGGACGTAAACATAAACACACATACATAAACATAACCTCGTGAAAGCGCATTTCACACGTGACATCACGTGAGGAACGTGTAAAAGTTGGACGTGAGAATGACTTAATCATGTGTAAAAAAGAAAGAAAGAAGGTAAGAATCACGTGTAAAGAAATGAATCGTGGGGTTGGTTTAATGACGTGGGGAAAAAAAAAAAACATACGCCCGTAATGCATGTGAAAATGTGTGAAATAAACACGTGAAGTGTCTAAAAAACACGTGAAAAATTTCACACGTGAGTGTGAGCGACTTTTCTGTAAGGGTGTAAATAATGTGTAAATAAATGTTTTTTAAAAAAGTTCTCAAATATTTTTTTAAAAAAAAACTGTGCATGGGTGGGGGGGGGGTAAAAACTTGAGAGCGTAAAGTGTCAATAAAATAAAATCGAGATGGGGGTGTAGAAATATGTGTAAATGAAATGTTCGAAAAGATCTTGATTTACACTGTTCGGCTGTTTTTCTTGCACATGTAAAGTTTTAAAGTGTAAATAAATGAAATAGAGATGTGTGTTCATACATTTTAAAAAGTTCTAAAATATATATATTAAACTGTGCATGTGCAAAAAAAAAACTTAAAAGTATAAGTAAAGTGTAAATACAATAAGACAGAGATAAATTAAAGTAAATAAAAATAGATAAAGATCTAAAATATCCTTTAAAAATAACTGTACACATGCGGAAACAAACCCAACTTCACAGTGTAGATAAAGTGTAAATGAAATAAAAGAGATGTAGGCCAAGTGTAGAAACAGAAGTGCAAAAAATGTTGTTTTTTAATCTTTAAAACTGTACACGTGCAAAAAAAAAAAAACAACAACAACAACAGCGTAAATAATGTGAGTGTAGAAATATAAATGTAAATAAAAATAGTAAAGTTGTAAAATGTCCTAAAAACTATACACATAAAAAAACACCCAAAAAAACAGCTTAACAGTGTAAATAAAGTGTAAATAAAATAAAATAGAGATGCAAGTGTGTAAATAAAAACAGATGCAAGTGTAGAAGTATATGTGTAAAATAAAAATAAATATCCTAAACACTCTGTGTACAAAAGAAAACAACTTAATAGTGTAAATAAAGTGTCGATAAAATCAAATCAAATAAAACAGGGATGTAGAAGTGTAAATAAAAACTTTCAAAATCCTAAAAACTGTACACATGCAAAAAAAAAAAAAAAAAAAAAAAAAAACCACCCTGAACAGAGTAAACTGTGTAAATAAAAGAGATTTTAAAATAAAAAATATCCTAAAAACTGTACACATGTATAAAAAAAAAAGAAAAAAATGGAATAGTGTAAATGAGGTGCAAGTACACTTAGATCTCTATTTTTATTTTAAAGTATAAATGAAAATGTTTTAAAATATCCTCAATGAGCAATTTCTTTTCTTTAGCTTTTTAATTATTATTAATCCATTATTTGTCTCTTTATTGTTTATTTATTCTGATTAACACAAAAAACCTATATATATATATATATATATATATATATATATATATATATATATATATATATATATATATATATATATATATATATATACACACACACATATATACATACATATATATAATGTGTAAAATAGCAGATTTGGGTGTCAGGTGTAAGTTAATCTCAGCTTCCTGTCTGAGAAATGAGAAGAAGTGTAAGAAGGAGAAAATGAATTCTCTGTTCCTAACGTTCTCGGTGGTAATTCAAGCGTTCGAATGGAAGTGACGCGAGGTTATTGAAATAAAAGTATTTCCGGGCGATTCGAAGAGGTGAATGGAATATAATACGGTTCCCTGTGCTGCAGGTGGGATTCGGACGTGAGGAGAGTGACGTGGAGGTGAAGACGCAGGCAGTCCTCGTCCCTGGATATGGTTCTTTCTGTCCTCATGTGTACTTACTGGTGTTTGGTGAAGTGTTTTTTGGTCATACCATCACATCCACATGTTCCACATCTCATCCCACTCTCCCCCTCTCGGACGAGCGCTGCCCCGGTGCATCACGTGACCCGTGAACCCTCTGGCTTGCACCAGCTGTGAAGTGATGTCATTCGGTGCCTGATTGTTTTGGTACGAGGCGTTCAGGTCAGACGTAGTCAAACCGACCGCGGTGTCTCCGGGGACGCCGGGAATACTGCGATGAGGTCACTGTCCCCTGACGCTGGAGGGGAAAATTTTTTATCGTCGTCACACTAGGAGTGTGAAACTCGGTGACTGCGAAACCGATTTCTATTTATTATTAAAAAATGTAAAAATGAAAAAAAAAAAATTCTAAAGTATAAAAATTCTAAAATGTATATGTGATGAGTCTTCAGAGGAAGAGCTCTTTACCAAAACATCCTCTGCATATTGCACTGTAACCTCTCTAATAAGCTACGAACAAGTCAGGACTTTCTTTCTTTCCTCCTTTCTTTCATTTAACTAGTTTCTTTCTATCTATCTATCTATCTATCTTCAATTTAGGTCATTTCTTTCTTTAAAATTTTACTGTCTTCTTTTTTTCTGTTTTCTTCTCTTTCTTTCTTGTTCCTGTTATATTTTTTTCCCTCTTCTTTCATTCATCCTTTCTTCTCATCATCTACCTTTTTCAGTTTAGGCAATTTCTTTATTTATTCTCTTTTTCTTTCTCCTTTTGTTTTCTCCTTCATATTGTTTCTTCTTTCTTTCTTTACAACGAGTTCATTCTTTCTTGTTCCTTTTCTGTTTGGTTTTTTTTCCCCCCCTCATTCATATTTTTTCCTCTTCTTTCACTCATACTTTCTTCCTTTACTCTGTCTACCTTTTTCAGCATAGGCCATTTCTTTATTTATTCTCTTTTTTTTTTCTTTATTCTCCTTTCTTCTTCTTTTTTTTGTTTTCTCATCTTTCTTTCTTGTTCCTTTCCTATTTTTTCCTCGTTCATATTTTTTCCCCCTTTTTTATTTTTTGTTCTCTCTTCCGTATTTTCTTTCTTTACACCCATGTCTTTCTTTCTTTCATTTAAGCAATTTCTTTATTTCCTCTCTTTGTCTCTTTCTGTCTATCTGACTTTCTTTAAATTTAGGCAATTTCCTTTCTTTACTCTATTTTCTCTTCTTCTGTTTTCTCTCTTATTTTTCACCCCCTCTCACTTTCTGCCTTATCCTGATCAGGGTCACAATGATCATTTCTTTCTTTCTCTTTCCATTTTAGACATTCCTTCTTTCTTTCTTCTCGTTCAGTCATTCTCTCTGAACGACGTCCTTTCTTCCTTCATTCATGAATTCGTATATTGATTTCTCTGACGTATTTATTCCTGTGTTTATATAAGTATATATATATATTTGTGTGTTTATTTCTCTCAATTTAGGCAATGTCTTTCGTTTCTTTCCGTCTTTCTTTCGATTCAGGAGTTTCTTCCTTCTCGCGTTAGTTTCCTGGTTTTTATCTCCTTCTGATCCGAGGCTCTTTATGACGATGTAGATGTGTACGCTAGAACTGTCGGAGCTGTATTTTGACCTACAGTAGGTATTTCTCTATCAACACAAATCTTTTCTAGAGCTTTTTATATAAAGGGCTTTGACTCGACGGTCGCTGGAAGTGTTAACGTAGAAAAACGTCCCTACAAACTCAAACACGGCATAATGTGAATCCGATGTTTACATACGCTGCGATCTTTTCTACACACTGGATTATGAAGCTAGCTCGCGTTACTGTGTGTTTTTATTCCACGTGATTTACCTCTGCTATTTTGATATTGTGATTTTCTGTGATTTCTGACAATAAAAGGCTTTTGAATTGAGCAAATGAGAAGAATTTGACTGATTTTCTGGGGGTGGGGGTGGGGGGGTTGTTACTGAAAGAGGCTTTTAATCGTGTAAGTAAAAATGAAAGTACAGTCATAGATCATCATGCATTAGAATATTTCTGAACACGGTTTAGCATTTCGAAGGCTATGAGATAAACGACGCTGCTGTGGAGAAACAGTAGAGGGCAACACTGCATAACTGGCAAGCCTTTTCCTTTCTGCAAGGTGTTGTTTTTATATCAGAGGTATGCTTAATTAGTGCTGATGCGGCGGAACAGAGCAACGGCGCTTCCGATGGATTTAAAAGGAGATAAAGTCCGTGCTACGAGACGGGACGGGGCTCTGGGAATCGAGATGCGATTAAAAATTCTGTATGCGGCTCGACGCATCTTTTCACCGTTTCTACACCCTACCGTGTGATTTTCCCCGGCGTGAACACAAAACTTATTTCTAGACGCTTCGACGGGAGTTTCACGTCACATCCGATCAGTAGATCTGAAAGTGTGCGGACGTGGTGCCGTCCTTCCAGCTGCGAGGCGTTTCCACGACGACCGCACGGCACAGCGGACACGTCCGTTCCCGGTCGAACCACAGACACAGGCAGTCTTCGCAGAACACATGCTGGAGGACAAGGCATTAGAGTCACGATATTTCCCAAGACTTGCATACATTGGTTAAATATTTTGTAAACGTTCTCAAATAAACCTTACATTTCCCAAAATATACATCCATTTAATCACGTACGTACTGTGCAGGTAAGAAAAAGGCAAAAAAAAAATAGTTTAAATGAAAATAAAAGAAACTGTGTAGTGTTTATACTAATGTGTCAACCTGGCATATTTTTCCCCAGCATGCTTTGCAGGGCTCTTACCTGACAGAGCAGAGCGAGTGGCTCTCTGAATTCAGCCTGGCAGATTGCACACACATCTCCTGCCTCACTGCACTGCTGCGTGCTGGCCCTCATACCGTAATTCTGTGTTACACACACACACACACACACACACACACACACACACACACACGCGTTAAAGCCATAATAATTATGGAAATACAAATTTTTAATAAAGTGTCATACATTGTCAAATTGAGTCAAATTTACGGTCATTTAAGCAATATCGCACGAGCAAGAGTTCAGTTATACTGAATATCGGTATAACCGCACTCTTATACCGGATATCGGCCCGGCTAACGCCCGGTATAACCGCACTCTTATACAGGATATCGGCCCGGCTAACGCCCGGTATAACCGCACTCTCATACCGGATATCGGCCCGGCTAACGCCCGGTATAACCGCACTCTCATACCGGATATCGGCCCGGCTAACGCCCGGTATAACCGCACTCTCATACCGGATATCGGCCCGGCTAACGCCCGGTATAACCGCACTCTCATACCGGATATCGGCCCGGCTAACGCCCGGTATAACCGCACTCTCATACCGGATATCGGCCCGGCTAACGCCCGGTATAACCGCACTCTCATACCGGATATCGGCCCGGCTAACGCCCGGTATAACCGCACTCTCATACCGGATATCGGCCCGGCTAACGCCCGGTATAACCGCACTCTCATACCGGATATCGGCCCGGCTAACGCCCGGTATAACCGCACTCTCATACCGGATATCGGCCCGGCTAACGCCCGGTATAACCGCACTCTCATACCGGATATCGGCCCGGCTAACGCCCGGTATAACCGCACTCTCATACCGGATATCGGCCCGGCTAACGCCCGGTATAACCGCACTCTCATACCGGATATCGGCCCGGCTAACGCCCGGTATAACCGCACTCTCATACCGGATATCGGCCCGGCTAACGCCCGGTATAACCGCACTCTCATACCGGATATCGGCCTGGCTAACGCCCGGTATAACCGCACTCTCATACCGGATATCGGCCAGGTTAACGCCCGGTATAACCGCACTCTCATACCGGATATCGGCCCGGCTAACGCCCGGTATAACCGCACTCTTATACCGGATATCGGCCCGGCTAACGCCCGGTATAACCGCACTCTTATACAGGATATCGGCCCGGCTAACGCCCGGTATAACCGCACTCTTATACAGGATATCGGCCCGGCTAAAGCCCGGTATAACCGCACTCTTATACCGGATATCGGCCCGGTTAACGCCCGGTATAACCGCACTCTCATACCGGATATCGGCCCGGTTAACGCCCGGTATAACCGCACTCTTATACCGGATATCGGCCCGGCTAACGCCCGGTATAACCGCACTCTTATACAGGATATCGGCCCGGCTAACGCCCGGTATAACCGCACTCATACCGGATATCGGCCCGGCTAACGCCCGGTATAACCGCACTCATACCGGATATCGGCCCGGTTAACGCCCGGTATAACCGCACTCATACCGGATATCGGCCCGGTTAACGCCCGGTATAACCGCACTCTTATACCGGATATCGGCCCGGTTAACGCCCGGTATAACCGCACTCTTATACCGGATATCGGCCCGGTTAACGCCCGGTATAACCGCACTCTTATACCGGATATCGGCCCGGTTAACGCCCGGTATAACCGCACTCTTATACCGGATATCGGCCCGGTTAACGCCCGGTATAACCGCACTCTTATACCGGATATCGGCCCGGTTAACGCCCGGTATAACCGCACTCTTATACCGGATATCGGCCCGGCTAACGCCCGGTATAACCGCACTCTTATACAGGATATCGGCCCGGTTAACGCCCGGTATAACCGCACTCATACCGGATATCGGCCCGGTTAACGCCCGGTATAACCGCACTCTTATACCGGATATCGGCCCGGTTAACGCCCGGTATAACCGCACTCTTATACCGGATATCAGCCCGGCTAACGCCCGGTATAACCGCACTCTTATACCGGATATCGGCCAGGTTAACGCCCGGTATAACCGCACTCTCATACCGGATATCGGCCCGGCTAACGCCCGGTATAACCGCACTCTCATACCGGATATCGGCCCGGCTAACGCCCGGTATAACCGCACTCTCATACCGGATATCGGCCCGGCTAACGCCCGGTATAACCGCACTCTTATACCGGATATCGGCCCGGCTAACGCCCGGTATAACCGCACTCTCATACCGGATATCGGCCCGGCTAACGCCCGGTATAACCGCACTCTTATACCGGATATCAGCCCGGCTAACGCCCGGTATAACCGCACTCTTATACCGGATATCGGCCAGGTTAACGCCCGGTATAACCGCACTCTCATACCGGATATCGGCCCGGCTAACGCCCGGTATAACCGCACTCTCATACCGGATATCGGCCCGGCTAACGCCCGGTATAACCGCACTCTTATACCGGATATCGGCCCGGCTAACGCCCGGTATAACCGCACTCTCATACCGGATATCGGCCCGGCTAACGCCCGGTATAACCGCACTCTCATACCGGATATCAGCCCGGCTAACGCCCGGTATAACCGCACTCTCATACCGGATATCGGCCCGGCTAACGCCCGGTATAACCCCACTCTTATACAGGATATCGGCCCGGCTAACGATCACTTTAACCACACTATAAATCGCAAAATCCTGGAGTGACTGCTTTATACAACGGGGCTATGAACAAGAAATGAATATCGAGTAAGTGCCATTTCGGACACAATATGGACAAACCTTCGGCTTATTTTTGCTCGGCTAGTTTAAATAAATCCCGAAGAAGCCACACCTCACGTGATAGCCCGTCGGCTAGCTGGCTCGCGCTTTATTCCTCTCACACCACAGCAAATTGCCAACGAATGCAATTCGACAATTGTTTTATTTATTAAAAGAACGACATCTCATCCATTTCCCCTCCAATTTATAGCATAATGGAGCCACTGTATTTTAATACTGTAGGTTAAGGCAAGCATTGTAACATATACCTTACTGGAAAAATAACGTCTAGAAAATACAGTAAATACATGGAGTGTATGGAATTCCTAAGACGCCTGCCATTACTATAATACGAAAGCCTTGTAATAACCATCAAAAAGAAGATGACGAAAGGACTGACCTGCGAGCTACAGAGCACGGCGAAGGCTTTCCGAATACCTGATAGTCTTCCACAGAGGTCAAATGACTGGAACGGAAAGAAAACAGAAGAAATGATGACGGTAAACGTACAGCTGATAGCTAGACATTTTTGGATTTGCTCAACTGACTTCTATATAAGCCTCAAAAGCCTGAGCCTGGATAAACCTATTCAGTGCATCACAGAAGTGTCATTTTCAGGTTAGGGGGTGCTGCAGGGGCGTGCAACGTCCCGTGAAATGTCTAGTCTTTTCGGAAAAAATCTCATCATGTGTGAAATACGAAATCGACAATCATTTAAGGAGTGGAATGGCAACATCAGGAGACTCCTTACCTTGCACAGGCTGTATATGATAATCAATGCTGCACCCAGGAAGTAGCTGCTGGATGGATCCTCGCCAATGATGTACTTGTACCACATCTGGATGGGCACCAGAGCACGAAAGAGCTGACTGAACTCTTCGATAAGCAGATAAAGCTTTCCCTGTCAGCACACACACACACACACACACACAGGCAGATTACAGCTCTACATATCATGCGTTATAATTCAGATAATATGGTATGCGTTTACTGCCATTGTTGGCCAGAGGCTTCAAATGTTTCACATATGTTGGAGCAAAAAAAAACAAAAAGTCATGTTCTACACCCTAACACAGCTCAATGATGGCCTGTATATAATCTGTGTGAAGCCAATAAAGCATTAAAACACCTCGAGTGCATCCTCGAGCATACAGTAAAAACTGGTGGAGAACTCGACACCAGCGGCATCGATGGGGATGCCTCCACAACCAACAAGTCTAGTCCTTCTTGTTATTCGATTGTATGCCAGAAATACCTTTAAAAAAAATACTCAAAACCGGAAGGAAGCTATTAAAGGAAAACTATTTCGGAGATTTGACCTTGCTGTGACCTTGACTCTGTTTGGATCGGTCATTCTCAGTGATCCTACAAACATTCAACCTCACGTTCTTGAGATATTGCGCTAACGACAATCCCGAATCCTGGGGGGGGGGGGGGGGGGGGGGGTTCGATGCCAATAATCAAAGCTAGCCAAAAAATAATGTGCCTCAAGTTCCTGAACCTGAACATGTACGCAACATCTCTGTATGACGAACAGGAAGGAAACTATTACAGAAAAAAAAACTATTTCAGACATTTGACCTTGTTGTGACCTTGATCCTGATTGGCTCAACTGAAAAAGCCAATCAATTTCCAATCTACTGGTTACTAGAACAATTCCTAGAAATCCCACAATCGTTTAACCACTCGTTCTTGAGACATCACGCTAAGAGGAATCCCAGACGAACACACAGATGACCTGAAAACATGATGCCTCTTCGTGCCACTGCGTTGCTGAGGCGTTAAGAAGAAAGGGAAAAAAATTCAATCACACACAGACTCAGAAGGACACTCTCGGTTCGGTACTGCCTCGCTCGTTCTAGCTTTCTAGCAACTCACTGCAAGACACGCGACGTAAAAAAAGTTGATCAGTCACAGGTGTAGCCTTTCATTCATTACCCAGTCATTCTCTGCCACTCCTACCACTCACAGCCGGCACTGATCCACGCCCTTACTGAAACAGATATCATGTCGAATTTCCATTGTTGCGTTTTAAATCGGATTTATCTTCTTCCATGAATAATCCCAGTCAATAATCCCAAAGGGGTTGATTTAGGACAGAGATCTCTGTTGAGTTAGTTTACTTTCAATGCCAGCTTGTTTCTTTTTCTTGGAAAGCTGCACTGCTCGTGGGGCGGTCCAGCGGGATCCGCCGGTAGTGTCCGAGGGTAGTGATCCGAGCCGTTCCAGAGATGATAATATGTGCAGAACTTGTCTCCAAATTGGTTTAGCTGTGCCCATGGATGTCCAGAAGTGTTTGCACCCTTTGATCAAAGGTATCCAAGCTAGCTTCAGTACGACCAATTAAGACGGTTGCCATTAGAAGGGTTATTTGTTATGTCTAGTCTCTGAATGTCGTTCGTGGTACGTCTTGGCTGAGATTTTCGCCTACCTAAACATGTGACGACCCTGGTTAAACCAAAACAGATTCAAAATACAACGAAAACATAACACAGTTTGGTAGACCTTTTGGCCTTTATGCGCATTCGTGCTGCCATGTTTGTTTGTTTGTTGCTTTTTTTGGGGGGTTGATTGTGTGTGTGTGTGTTTTGTTTTGGTTTTTTAACTCAAGGACCCTTAATGAACAAACCGATTCATCTAAAGCTCAGGAATGAACGACCAGAAGAGATTCAAGACCTGACGAGTCCAAAATCACTGCGAGGGAGCACAATGCCGTATCCCAAATTCCATTTTCACAGCTAATTCTATCCAAAGCTGGAGAAGATTACCATCCACTGACTGTTTCTAAAAACAAAATAATAATAATAATAATATAAATGTTTAAAAAAAAAAAAAAAAACAGATGTTTCGAGCATGTTTCCAAAGACACAGCTTTCAAAGAGCCGAAAAAAGAGAAAAGAACGAGAAAAGAAAAGCACGGCTTGATTCCAGCAAAGCCGCAACGACACATCCAAGGTTTTCTTTTTTTCTGCAGTGAAAAGCAATAACAGTACAGTCGTTAGTGTGAAACTGCCATCTTGATATTCTCTCCTCTTTGTAAACATTATCATAAGCAGGAATAACTGCAGGCACCTGTGCCCAAACGCAGTAGGAAGTGCCAGCGCTGTCAGCCTGCAAGCTGTCCCTGTCCAAAAACCACAGAGAGCGACAGAGAGAGAGAAACAGTTCCATTGAATTGTATTCGCCCATCCGTTTCCTCCAGGCAGCCCCGACTCCCGAGTGCTTTAAAAGAGCCTGAGGGTGGAAAAAAAGCTTAACCTAAGCCTAAAATCTGGCAAGACACCAGCGCTCGGCGGTCTTCTGGCATGATGGGTAATTTAGCCACACTGCAAAGAAAACTGGCAGGAACACACTACAGCTGCTACCCAATTAAGAGTAAGGGTAGTAGATTAACCCTTTGGCCAATTTAGGACCAATTTACTCTCAAAGCCTGAAACTTTTAAAGTATGAGAGATTCATTTTGATAAGAGGAAAACTTCTACCGATACATAACGAATAGAACTCCATTAGATTTGGGACTCATTTGGTTTCACATGCCTTACATTCTAGCCTGAAGGTGTTAATACATCTAAGCTATATATATATATATTTTTTATTTTTTTTTTAAAACAAATATACCAACCATTTTTATCATGTTTGAACACTTTGCATGAAATCTTGTGAAATCAGACTAAATCCAGTCAAAGTCGATTCAAAATGAAACTGGTAGTAGCTTTGGGAAATTTCTGTTGCTTAATCTGTGTGTTTATTATGTTACAATACTTCGTCTAGTTTACATCAACGACAAAATCACCCGCTTCAACTTTACAAAACTGTCGCAGCGTGACCCGGTGTTAGAACGTGTGGAAGCTTTAGAGGGATTAGTTATTAGTTACGGACACTTATGGAACGGAACGCAGCCGTAAACAACCGCAGCTCTCTCTAGTCGCTCCGCACCTTCAGCTAGTACATCGGTACCTTAAATACATCAAAATGTAAATAAAATACACTACAAATTTGTAGTACACTTCGAAATAATCTATTCGAGACGCGATTATAGCTTCTTTTTTTTTTTTTTTTTTTTTTTTTTTTTACACACCAACTGTTGCTAGTCTTTGACGGTTAGCGCTAACTTGCTTTGTTCTAGCAGTTTTGAATTTCAAAACTTTTATGTCTGAAGATCATCTGAGCCAAATTCGGTGAAGATTAAATGAAAATTGTGGGCTGTGAAAAAAATATATATACAGTTGTTGGATGATGATAATCGAAAACGTTTCCAATCAAGTTCTACTTCGCTGTATGTTAGCACAAAGCAACACGTAGTGTACCTTCCCATGACCTTCTTGTACTGTAACTACTGGCAATAATGTCTACCGTAAAAATACTAATAAACGAGCACCAAAAAAAAAACCCCAACAAAACAAAACAGAAAAACAGTTTAGTGCTTATAATGAGTTATAACCACAGCTAGGGCTGGGCAACAATAAACACCGTGATAAATTATGTCACGATACATATCTCTGACTAGTACTATTATAACACGTAGTCGATTGGACGTTTAAGTTAAGATGTTTATACACTATACGGTTCTGAAACGTTCCTTTGTTTACCGTATAGCTTTTTGCAGTGAGATTTGAGGAGAAACCCATAAATGGTTAAATTAATAATAGTTTTGGGTGCTCGGTCTCTAGTTAAAAACTTTGCTGAGACGGATAGAAGGGAATCTGTTCTGAACACAGATCCCTACTGAGAACCTAAAAAAAATTAAAAATAATAATCATTCGGCCACCGAACAAGCGGCTCCGGCACCAGCTCCAGCTCCATATGCATAATGACTGCTCGGATTTTCTCTGACAGCAATTAATCACCCTCGTTGGACGCGTGCTAGACGCCCGCCGGGGTCCTGCGACCTGCCCACGCAGGCAATTTATCTTAGCCAGAGTTTCATGCAAACTGTTTCCTCTCGGCTCAGACGAATTGAAACTGGATTTCCGCCAGGGGAGGGAGGAAAAGAGGAAAATTAATAAATAAATAAATAAATAGATAAATAAACAAGCAGCAGCAGTGATGCATTTCGGCTCACTTCTGACAATGCCGGCTACGCTTCTGTACTAATAATAACCAATAAAGGAAAACTTTATTAAAGAAGGACGGTAGGGCAAGCTAGGTTGAATCCCAAGAGCAGGAAAGCCTGGGGTTCCATTAATCTTAATCCATGAGGGGCAGAACTTAATTTAAAAACGCTGATTAATCTTTTTTTTCCTCATCAATTAACAAATTGTGGCTATGACGTGCAGCCTGGAAAAAAAATAAATAAACCACCCTCTATTAGGGATGATTAGATGCATCACTAACTTTCGCACAGGCTTGGGTTGAAAAAGAAAAACTGACAAGAATTGACTAGGGCTGTGAAATGAATTAGTAATTTTCTTAAACCGTGACACTTTCTCGAGCAAAGAAAACTGCAGTTATTGTAAACGATGTCAAATTTGACATTTCCTAGGCGATCCATGCAAAAGGACACCCTTTTCAACTCTTCTACGAGCATCTGTTTGTGTTTTAGCCAATCGCAAAATGGCTTCCTGTACACTCTATATGCTCAGTGAGTAGAATATAAAGTTATGCCATTGTAGAGCCCGCTACACGCCCGATAGAAAGCAAACTGAAAGACATTCTGAAGAAATTCTGACTGTCCAGATGGAAATACAGTCAAGTGCAAATGTTTGCGTTCTTATTTAACAAAAAAAAAAAAATAAATACAATCTGTGTGTATCCCATAACAACACAACAATTCAAAGTACCCGGCAACTTCAGCACCAACGGTGTCTCCGTCTGTCTCCAGAACTAATTTGAGCAATGTATGTTCGATAAACACTAAATAATAAATTCACCACTTTGTGTCCTAAGGGGATGCAAACTTTTGCACCCTAGTGTTTGTCAAAAAGTAGTAGTATGCGTTAAAAGCAGCTTGTAGCACTGCGCTGTCGAATTCTCGATTCGGATTGGTCAAAACGGGTCGATTCGTTTTCTGGTTGTTAACAGCGGCTCTGACTGTACGCTATCGTTGAATACGCTATCGTTTCTATAGTAACGGCTCACTCACGGGGACTTGTATCACAGACGCTCTACATAAGCGAAGTGTAATAATAAACTAATGTTTAAAACGTTATTTAAAGTCCCCATGACGTGTTAACGTAATTTCTACTGAAACAGGAAGTCAGGGCGGGACATATCGGGTTGCTCCTCCTCCTTTTGAAATGGCCAATAGCGTTTAGCTTGCCTCACAGCCCGGGCTAAGCCGTACTTGACAGTTAGTGACATGGTTTTTTAATAATGTTGGGGGCGGGACACGGCAGATTCTAGAGAGCATTTGATTGGACAGAAAATCCGATGAACGACGTCGTCAAAGATCGTTGATCCGTATCAGAGGTTCCGAACGCACGCATCTTCTGAACGCGAATTTTGTCATTGTTTTGCCGCACGCTAGCTTATAGATAACCTTAAGGCGAACATATTCATACTAAGAGCCACAAAACTTCAACACACACACACACACACACACACCACTGTTTATTTTGCTATAACGGCATGTGCACAAGTGTTTTATTCCATACCTAGTGGTCATAGTAGAAAATCACGTAGCGTATCATTTTCTTTTTAAAATGAAACGAACTGATCACATCAAGGTGCGCTGAATTAAATCATGAGGTGCCGAGAGATTCCCGCCTCGACGCTCCATTCACAAAGATCAGGATACACGGGATCACATTCACCGCGTGAGAAAGGTAAAACCCTGACATGTACGGGCTTGTGTGTGTGTGTGTGTGTGTGTGTGTGTGTGTGTGTGTGTGTGTGTGTGTGTGTGTGTGTATTTATATCCATGTTAACGATGATCACGGCCCAGTAATGAGGAAGAAAGGCTGACAGTGTGACCATGACCTCATTGCCTGACAGAGGGCCACCTGGGCACGGCACCGGAGCTGGAAAGTGTGTGTATGTCTGTGAACGTGTGTGTGTGATTGGAGAGGGAGATTGGAGTGTGATGGTTACGAGGGGGGAAAATTCATTCAGGCTTCAAAACAGCAAGCAAATGCTGCAATCACGACTGAGCTCCAGTGCGTGTGTATTGTGTGCTGTGTGTTTGTGTGTGTTTGTGTGTGTGTGTGTTCCAAGGAGAGGTGATCTCACTCCTGTCCCTGAGGACCATGAGCTCAGTTACTGTGTGCCAAGAAGCCAGAAACACACACAAGCAAGACTTGACTGGCTTGTTTATCAGCCCAGACGTGGGCATTTATACCGAGGCCGGATAAAAAGACAGGTACATTATAAGAAAAAAGCACGCAGGGCAGAAGTAAAGTTACTCTTACTCTGGATTTGAAAGCCAGGAGGATTTTGGGTAGGAAGAGAACGAGGCACTTGACAGCCATGGTGAAGTACTTGAGCACAAAGTCGGTGATTCCGACCACCCAGATCAGGTCGAAGAAATCATAACTGTTAATGTTCGGCTTGGCGAATATCAGACTGCGAGAGAGAAAGACAAAAAAATACGTTAATCGACGCAGTCCGGGTTGCCAAATCCAGTGGTATAAGATCGGTGAATCGGTTTATCTGAGAACGAAATCAATGTTTTATCCAGAAAGTACACAGTGTGCAGGAAAAGCAGACTGAAATGCTGGTGCAGGTGTAGCATAGATATAACGAATAGTGATATAAAGGATGAAATAAGCTGTAGACAATTAAAAAAAAAAAATTTTAGTACAAGCAATAATTATATACAAATTTTACATAAATCATTCTAATAATTGTTAAATATGAACATATATTTCTATATTAAAATATATTTCATATCTGCATAAATAAATGTATTATATTCATTATTCAATTAGATTTCTTTCTTACAAAAATACAGATTTTTTAATTATTTAAAAATTATTCAAATGTAAATATTATAGTACAAACTATGTATAAAGCTGGAGGCCAAAAATAAAGAAGTACGCACGTTCTCTTATTTACAGTTGTATGTAAAAGTTTTGGCACCCCTGCCCAAAGATCATGCTGTATTTTGTTGAGGTTGGTGTGTTGTGTTTAGGTTTTGTTTTGTTTTTGTCTGTTTTGTTTCGTTTTTTAAACACAACCTCTACATCGAACTACATATAGTAATGCAGTTACTTTATAGTATATGCCACACAGACAGACCAGTATTATCTGAGAGTTTTCCTGGGCTTCCAGACCCTGCCCCGACTTCCACGTTTTCAATACTGATATTTCTCACAGAGGAAAGCTAGCTAGAAGATCTTTTTATAGCCTTTCCCTGCTTTGTAGGCATCAGTTACAATCGCTTCATATTCAGATCCTCAGTCAGCTGCGTAGAGGAGCCCATGATTGTTGAGGGTCAGCACAAAGTTTGAGGAGTCAGAGAATTTATTATTACGCTCTGGATTCGTTTATTCCCAATGACAATTCTCGACCTGAGTAATGAGTCCTAATGAAGTCAATTAAGCTCTGAGACTTAACAACTGGAAGGGCGTCTAAACTTTTGCAAATGCTACAATTACTATTTTATTCATTCATCATTTTAATTTCATCAAATATAACGTAACTGTGCATTAACATTTGCAAAAAAAACAACAAAAAAAAAACAACACACCTTTTTTGGTGGTGTAAAGTTTGTGTTTAATTAAAAAATTTTTTTTTTTTTTTAATTTAACAGTCATTTGGCCATGGGTGCCCAAACTTCTGCACACAATTGAATTTAAAGGGTAAATCAGGTAAATATATAGATTTTTTTTTTAAATACAGGTAGTATTAACAGCTGGTATTATCCGTAATATATTGTTTTTCAAGGTTTTTTTTTAACCCAATTCGAGTTAAAATATTTCCAATAAAAGATCACATTTGTCTACTGATTCTATTCTCTGGCATTTAAACAAGAAGGAGACAAAGAAAGTGTGAGAAAGGAGTGTGAAAAATGTGATGGATGGGGGGAAAAAAAGTACTCACTAGATCTGTAGACATAAATGATCCTAAAAAAAAGTAAATGCAAGTAGAACATAATATTCATAAATAAATAAATAAACAAACAAACAAACAAATCAAAACAAAACAAAATAAAAAAGTCAGGCAAGTTGGCGGATGCATGTGTGCGCGCACGTGTGTGTGTGTGTGTTTGTGTGTAAACGGCGTCAGAGGGAGGTCTCAAGAGACGCCTGATCACACCGACCTGTTGTGCAGCTCCTCAGCACTGAACGTGTAATACACATACACAATGTTGCCTGCTAGAAACACCAGAATCCAAACAGCGACAAAGCTGGACCTCTCCTCCTGCGAAACCAACAAGTTGAGTTGACTTAGCTACGATTTTAATAAAAGTACGTTTGAATTTACATTTCATTTACCAGTCTAGGTCAACGATAAGGATACGGTATGTCCTGAGGGTGCACACTTACCCGTAGCGACACCTGGTGCTTTAGAGTTGAATTAGCGAAGGCGAACGTGCTGGCCATGCCAATGCACACGGCAATACCTGATGAACACATAACGATAACCTGAGTCACATGACCACACATTACATAATCTTACCTAGGCCAGGCTACGCATTTGCTGTAGGTTTTATCCATTTCTAGTTACCTTTCGTAGCGTGGAACATCGGCAAAACAAAACAAAACAACAAAAAAAAGTAGCGCTTGCATTATAGCAGCTATAAAGTACTTCGCATCACCGTTTTCTCTCGCTTAAAGTTAACGAGACAATAAAACTAACAAAATGTCCAAGTCCGAGTCCAAGCGATCGAGCGGTTACTACCGAAACGAGAACGTATTAGAACGAGTGCGTTGATATAAATCGTGCAGCCGGAACATTATAGTCAGAGCGGCTGTTATAGAAAATTAATCAAGACCTTCTGACCAATCAGAGTGAAGAATGAAACAGGGCTGAGGTGTATGGGATGTTTTTTTTTGTTTGTTTTTTTTTTGACTAAATCTTTCCCATGATGAATTCCAATATTGTGGAATAACTGTGAATCGATCGACTCTACTGACTATTGCTCGGTCAGCTCAGGTTCTCACCAAGTTTGTGCTGGAAACAGACTTTAATGAGGAGGATGAGGATGAAGGGGAATCCTCTCTGCAGCCACGTGACCACAGCTTTCAGTTCGGACAGAGCAGGAGCCGGAGCAGACGCGTCGTCTCCTAGAAAAAAAAATCCAAAATCAGCATGAATCAAGTGCATCATCTGGGAAGCAAACCCAAAGTCTTATAAACTGCCATCACACTTCTCACCTCCATCGTCCCTGCTGCTCCGTCTCTCAGCCGAGGACGCTGAATGAAGCAGGGCGGAGCGGTGCTGCCCCGACTGGTGGAAATGATGATGGTGGTGATGATGATGGTGCTGGGCAGGGCGAGGAAGAAACGCTGCATTCTCTGCCCGGTGAGAGCCGTCCTCCCGCGACAAAGTAGTCATCTGGATGAAGACCTCGGGAGGAGACCCGAGGACGAGTCCAGCAGCCTGGAACGGGGCCGAGGTCACGGAACTGGCAGACACGCCCACCAGGCCTGAGAAGAGCTGCTGGGGCGAGGTGGAAGACTCGGGCTTTAAACAATCAAACACACCTCCTTCATCCAGACTGCTCTCGGACCCGAGCGTTTGACTCCTGTTCCTAGGTTTATAAAACAGCAGACAGCCTTGTCAAGATGAGGATGTGATAAGATCTGAGTGAAATCAGACTGTATGTCATGTGGAATAAGCAAATCAGCTCGCAGGTGAAATCTGACCATCTTCCCAATTTTTTTTTTTAAATCATAAAATGTTTTTAAATGGCTTTCCGCTCATCCTTTTGGTTGGTTAAATTGTTCATCGTTCTCAGACATAAGAAAAATAAAGAAATATCGATTTTTAAATCTTAAAGTTTAAATGGAAAACTTTTTACTAACTGCTTGTTAGTTTCTGAATATGAACACCTTGTATTGTCATGGTACAAGTAAACATTCCCCGTCAAGCTATGTTACATATATACAATAATAAGGAAAAAAAATCGACTTACTAAGGAATAAAATACAATGTCAATAATATATTTTGTGAAAATATACAAGGTCATTTTCCGCAAAAAAGTGTCCTTGACTGTTAAGAAGAAAAAATATATATATATTATTAGTAGTAGTAGTAGTAGTACTATAGTAGTAGTTTAGTAGGACAGGTACAGTAGTAGTACAAGTAAAGTAGTATACAGTAGCAGTACAGTAGTAATATAGTAGTAGTATAGTAGTAGTGGTAGTATTGGTAGTATATTAGTATAGTAGGAGTAGTAGTATATTAGTATAGTAGTAGTACAGTAGTAGTAGTATATTAGTACAGTGGTAGTACAGTAGTAGTAGTATATTAGTGTAGTAGTGGTATAGTAGTAATGGTATACTAGCAGTAGTAGTAGTAGTATATTAGTATAGTAGTGGTGTAGTAGTAGTATATTAGTATAGTAGTGGTGTAGTAGTATATTAGTGTAGTAGTAGTACATTAATGTAGTAGTGGTATAGTAGTAGTAGTAGTAGTATATTAGTATAATAGTAGTATTAATAGTAGTAGTATCTTAGTATAGTGGTATAGTTGTAGTAGATATAGTAGTAATAGTATATTAGTATAGTAGTAGTAGTAATATATTAGTAGTAGTTATACGGTAGTATAGTATACCTATCGAAGACCTTAATGTGTGTTAAAGTCAACGTCGACTCGGTATTCAGTATTTATACTGAAACATTACAGTCTATAGAGTAGTTTGTGGTGGTTTATGTCAGTCACAGTGTAAATCAGAGACAAGTCGAACCTTTCAGTTGGCATGCCATCTGTATTACTACTGTGGCGTCTCTGCATGGCGCCCACCGAGTCACCAGAAGCTCAGGAGCTGGAGAAGAACAAACATTTTAGTAAGTGATAACACAATCTGAGACACTGATTATGTTTCTAAGTGCTTGGGTAACTCACAAACCCTCTAGTTTGGTGTCACTGACTTCTAATAATTGACCTTTTCTTGTTCTGCACATTTTTTTTTTTGGTGGATTTAGATCTCCAACATAAAAAATCTCGACGCATCAGATCATTTAAAAGCTTTTAAAATGAATGTGTTAGCCAAGGACATCTTACACCAGTCCAGCATTACCTCCCAGTCAAGCCCCTGTCATTCAAACCCGGGTTAGCATGTAGCAACTGTAGCTAATAAAGTAAATACAAGGCGATTCCACGTCTCCCACCTTACACTGTTGGTCTATATAACTACATAGACTATAAGGTAAGATAACACACATATACATTTATCTTACCGTTATCATGCTGCTTATGACAGATGAACCTGTACGACTATTGTTATTGCATATAAACGGAGCTGGGAATCGATTCCAATGAGAGTCGACTCTCCGATTCCAGGCATTGGGAGTAGGAAGCCGCTTCCGAAGCTTGAAAGTCGGTTCTTTATTGAGTTTAGGCTGAAGGTCAAGTACAAAAGCAGCAAACACGTATTTTACCGGTTAATCGATATTACACAGTATATTCTGTCTGTTTAGCGTTTTAATTGTGCTTCCGTTAAGTAAATAAACCATTGTAAGTTTTCGAATCGATTCCTAAAAGCTATGGAAACAGAATCCGAATCGGAGTCGACTCCAAAATTTCTAGGTCTCGAACAACCCTAGCTACGAAAGAGCTATGGATGACGTTTTCTAATCCTTCTTATATAAGGTTTTGTGTGTAAAATGGCATAATATTCTGTGACTTATATCGTGTGTTATAGAGCAAACAGAAAAGTATTCGGGAATCGATTAGCAATGAACTAAATGCTGCATAATAAACAAGGCGGGGCTTAAATACTTCCTGTTTCCGGAAGTACGAGCCGCGAGTTTTCGTGTTTTGGAAGGCAGGTTGACAACACTGGACTGTGATTGGTGTATCGATGGAAGGAAGTGACGTCGTGCCGGAAGTGATCCGGAGATGGATGAAGAAGATATCAGCGGCAAAAGTGGAGTGGGTATTACGGAGCTCCTCAAATAAACTGTGATAAATAAATAAATAAATAAATAAATAAATAAATAAATAAATAAAAATTACACAGACTTTTGCATGCGCGCGAGAAACTTTTCACGCGAGCACCGGAAATTTTTCGTGTGCGCACGTGTTACAGTTACCGGTGTGTGTATAGCTGGTCTTGTTGCTGCAGTCTGTAGGGGAAAACAACGATAGTGCAAAATTTCACATTAACCGCGATGAATGAATTAATCAAAATCCCATATTCATTGTTTTTAGAAGAGAGGTCCAACAGGACAGGAAATACCAAAGAGTGCTGGGAGTGTGGGAATAATAATATAAGATGTTTCGGTTGGACAGCAAATAAAGAGGTTATGAATTTGGGAATAACTTAAATTTCAGTTAGTAAACAATTGTAGTACCAGATATCCCTCCCTGGTTGTTCCCCATGGCTCAAGTCGATTCCCTTCTACAATATGAAGTTAACAATGGAACATATACACATAAGGAGGTTATTGTACAGCAGTAATACTCTTCAGTGCTCCACATATTCTCAGAGGATCCTACATCAGGAAAACCAGCTGCAGCAGAATATATTAAGAGGTTCAAAGTCAGCATTCAGAAAAGGACAACTAATTATGTATCAGTTTTTACAACAGAATTAATAACGGTTTTATTAGCTATGTGATGCCAACGACGGCTGTTATTTGTTCAGACTCTCAATCAGCTTTAAATAGCTTATTAAATGGGCAATCTGAATCAAGACAAGATTTAGTATATGAGATACTTGCACATCTGCTTAGAATTCACTGAGAACGGGATGGTCCTGAGATTTCTTTGGGTACCAGCACATGTGGGAGTACAGGGAAATGAAAGAGTGGACAAACTGGCTAAACAGGCAATGGATCATATGGATGTTGAAGTTCATATACCACTCAGAAAAAGAAGAGGTAAAAGGAAGAATTAGAGAACTCGTGAATATAAAAAGTGGCAAGAAATGTGGGATATGGAAGAAAAAAAAAAGGGAAGACACCTATACAATATCTAAAAACAAGTTGGAAAAGGGAGAATAGGTCTCAATAATTGGAGAGAAGATACAACCATCGCTCGGCTCCGAATAGGACATTCTGGCTTAAATCGTTCATTGTTCAAAAATAGGGAAACATCACATTTACATTTACATTACATTTAGCAGACGCTTTTATCCAAAGCGACTTACAAGGGAGAAAAATACAAGCAAAGCGATATATCAAGCAGAGATCAATACAAGTAGTGCTACTATACAAGATCCATTAATTGAGTTCCAGAAGAAGCAAAGTGCGCAGAGTAGAGGTGTAAGTGCCAGAGTAATTAAATATATATATATATATATATATATATATATATATATATATATATATATATATATATATATTTAAATGGGTTGGTTAGGTGGGTCTTTAGCTGTTTTTTGAAGATGGTGAGAGATTCTGCGGTCCGGATTGAGGTTGGAAGTTCATTCCACCACTGAGGAACAGTTAGTTTGAATGTTCTTGAAAGGGACCTTGAGCCACGCTGAGTAGGCACTACTAAGCGTCGGTCGTTGTTCGATCGCAGATTGCGTGAAGGAACGTAAGCCTTCAGGAGAGAGTTGAGGTAGGAGGGCGCTGTTCCAGACAAGGTCTTGAAGGTGAGCATCAAGGCCTTGAATTTGATACGGGCAGCTAAAGGAAGCCAGTGGAGGGAGATGAAGAGGGGTGTGACATGGGTTCTCTTGGGCTGGTTGAAGACGAGGCGTGCTGCTGCATTCCAAATCATTTGAAGGGGTTTGATGGAGATGGCTGGGAGGCTCAAGAGTAGTGAGTTGCAGTAGTCCAGTTCTGAGCTGTACAGTGAGGTTGTGGTTGATTGAGGGACAGGCTGGGATGACGAGAAGCTCAGATTTTGCCAGGTTGAGCTTAAGATGGTGTTCCCTCATCCAGACTAAGATGTCCGACAGGCAAGCAGAGATACGTGCAGGGACGGATGGATTGTCAGGCTGGATGGACAAATAGAGCTGGGTGTCATCAGCATAACAATGATATTAGAAGCCATGAGACTCAATCACCTGCCCTTGAGATGTAGTGTAGATAGAAAAGAGCAGTGGACCCAGAACTGACCCCTGTGGAAAGCCAGGTGTGAGTTGCTGAGTTTCAGAAATACCTCCCCTCCATGATACCTTGAAGGATCTGTCTGAGAGATAGGACTCCACCAAGCGCAGAACCATTCCAGTGATGCCCAGGCTGGAGAGTGTTGACAGGAGGATCTGATGGTTCACAGTGTCGAAAGCAGCAGAAAGGTCGAGTAGGATGAGGACAGAAGATCTAGAGGTTGCTCTTGCTAGTTGTAAGGCTTCAGTGACGGAAAGCAGATTTAATCAATTTCACCTTACCAAACCTATTGAATTGTGCCTCGGGACAGTTAAAAATATAAAGAGAAATACTTAAATATCTCAGAAAAACATGACTGGACAATGGAATTTAATAAACATATTATATAAAAAGTTTTCCCGTTCTTCTTATTAACGCTGCACACTCCAGTCCAGTTGGTGGCGGTAATACACCATAAGTTGGCTTGTCAATCGCCATTAAACAACACAAGAAGAAGAAGGGATTTGCCGCGGCTGACCAATCAGGATACGTTCTGATCCAATACTTCCGCATTCTGGAAAAATAAATAAATATATTTTTTGATGATGGCTGTCAGTTTCAATGCCGACTAGATTTACATTTCCAGTTCAAATACCGGAAGCCACATAACGACGCTTTCTTTATTATTCCTAAATTGTACTTTATTAGTATTAGATTGTTCTAACGGATTGCTTATTATTAGCGGATTAGCAGCCGCCTGATTTAACCCGACTTGTTTTGAGGTTTTTATTTTTATTTTATTTTGTCACTGTAGTATTAAAAACAAGCTCGAATTCGGTTGTAATCTTGGAACTGCTTAGTAGATGTTTAAAAAACGCAGTATAACTACCTAAACTCGTGATCTAAAAATGGGTTGATAACTGCGCATGCGCAGTGCATGGTTGCATGGCCTGTCACGTTGTTTTTTTCTTCTTCTTTGTCTTTTTTCATCCAAAGTGTCTCTTAAAACACGATTTCGGCCAGGAACGTGTTCATGTAGCTGAGCAGAAATCTGATTAAGCTACATTACAGAGGCTTTCTTAGTCGTGTCTGATCTGGTCTGGTCTGATCTGATCTGATCTGGTGCACATCTAGACCCAGCCGGCTCCATGGTGCTGCGCAGACTGCTGCGGAGGCGCTGGGTTCTGGGGGTCGTGTTCGGCTTCTCCCTCATTTACTTCCTCACCAGCACACTCAAACAGGTGAGCCATCACACCCATGTATGAAGGTCATAGTTATAATGAGCTAAGAACACGCCCATAAGGTGTTATAATACATTTATAACCCATGCATGTGTGTAGAATTAAGATGCAATGTCTATTGTGCATGTATTGTTATTAGAATGCATTATAAGTAGTGTATGACACATACATGACAGAGACATGACAAAGAAAATCAGCATGCATACTGTATTATGTTTAATCACAGACACTGAGGAAGGTTTAATGCATAACATTCATTTCAAATGGAAACATAAATATGTCTTTTTAAAATCTGTACACTTCCCGAACTCATCAGAAATACAGCTTTTTAAAATTTCTTTATAATATCAATATATCATTTATAATAATAATAATAACAATGTGTATTTATAAGGTGTAAGTAAGATGTTTTTTTAAACAATTGTTAAACCTACAGTATTTACGCTATTATATTTCACACATAGTCTAAAAATGACACTATAGTTTAGAGATATTTATGCTGGGGGAAAAATTTAGCACGGTAGAGCAAGTGATCAGAAGAGAGACTCTATCAGAAGTGCCGTGCTTTACACGTTTTGCGCGAGGACTCTGAAATTTAACATTGGATTACGCAGGAATGTAGAACAGCAGATCAGACAATCAGCATTTGAGCAGGTGAACTCTCTGAGAATAACCTGCCCTCTCTGGATGCCCCGCCCCCTTTCCCCAACGTTTCACATTGGTAATTATTTGCCCCATGCTCGCAGACTTTGAAAGATATAATTACCCGTCGCTGCAGGAAAAAAAAACAAAAAACGTCTGTTGGGAGGAGTCGGACCTCCTCCTACGTAGGTGAAGTCCAGGGGGTGGAGTCAACTCCGTGTGTTTCACGCTGGATGAGTGTGTAGTGTGAGTTAGGGATTAGAGATATAGGCGGAGTCGGATCAGATCCAGCTCCACCCCTTTTCGACAGGACTTGCGGTGCCTTCATTTTCTGTCAGAGTAAATGGAGAATGTTTTCTTGACAATCTGTACGATTCAATCCAAATCCGGATCTGGTGGGTCAGATGTGGAACTGAATTCCACCGGAAGATCGGGATCAGGATCACGATGATCCCCATGGCTTCAGTGCACTTCCGTTGGTTCTCTGTGATTCTGAAACTGATCATAGTTTGATGCGTACAGGAGGAGCGAAGCACGCGGGATCGGACTCTGCTGGAGGCCAGGGAATCCGATCACCCCATTGCGTGGAAAGTCAAGTTCACCCTGGGCAACAGCAGCAGGCAGATCACGCAGTGCAGGAACTCCATCCAGGGGAAGAGCCTCCTCACTGACGAACTTGGTAAATGATGTAAATGTCGGGTTTACTCTCCGATTAAAAGGGGAAACTCCACCCTGAGCCACTTGTGTATTAATCTGTCTTTTATTAATGTCTAAGATTAATATTAACGCCCGACTTTATTAACGGTTTCCCGCGTTTCCCGCAATAGCGTTCCACTATCTGCTAATAGTGGTCAGTGGGATTTAGCCCTCACTTCATCTCTACCTAAAGACAACAGTGCGGTGGAGCTTTAGTCCTTCAGTCTGTTCCAGATCTCTCACCTCCTGAACTGTACACTCAGCTCAAACAACTCCTCTTCCAAAGCTTCAACTTCGCTAATATCGCCATCGTCGACGGCATCACGCTAGTCGCCGCGTAGATCGCCAACCAGCCGAGCCGAGTCCAACGCCCGCTAAATATTGACTGTCTTTCAGGCTGGAGTTTCCCTTTCATTTGACTTCAGGTCAAGTTGACATGGCTTTTATTTATTTATTTATTTCTATGGATGAGTCTTTTGTCGTTACTTTAGCGTCCACAGGTGTTTTTTTTTGTTGTTGTTGTTGTTTAAGTTCAGCAAATCAGCTCTAAAATGACATTTAAAGTCTCATTTAAGTCTGTGTACTTGTCTAAGCATATGGTGTTGTATTGATCATCACTCAGGTTACGTGTGTGAGAGGAAGGACCTGCTGGTGAACGGATGCTGTAACGTGAACGCGCCGCGCTCCGGGCAGTACATGTGTAAGAGCTGTCTGCCCAACGGCTGCTGCAGCGTCTACGAGTACTGCGTGTCCTGCTGCCTCCAGCCCGACAAGGTGCCGTTCCTTCTCTCTCTGGATTAAAACAGCGAAAAGTACTTTATCCGTGAGGTGTGTAGAGAGTAGTGACGGGCAGAACGCGGCAGAAGTACAGGACCCTGCGTCCACCGCTAACGTGAGATAGTTAGCTAGAGGACGTATTTCCAAACCGCTCGTTTAACCACGAACGAAATGTCTTCTCAGTACCGAGGACCGTTTCCATAATTCTCAGCTCCCACTTCCTATTAGTGGAAAAATAAGGAGAAAAAGTTCTAGTCTTATCTTTTCCTGAGTTTTATTACAATATAAACACACATCGAAACGAACAGTAACGGTGATCATGTCTTTATAAGCGATGCAGCCAAATCTAAACAGATACGAAAAGGCGATGCCTCATTTTTGCCAGAAAGGTTCACAGGGCATCTGGTTGAGCCTAGACGTACGCATCGGGATTGGGAGCCTATGGGACGCAGCTTGAATGTGCTTTCTTTGATAAGTCACAAGTCTGCAATCTCTAGTTGAGAGCAAGTACGGACTGGAGCGATGTAGCTGAGGTTGAGGAACAGAGTCAGAGTAAGAATTGGCACACCGTGCCGACACTGATGACATTTCTACCATCCATCCATCCATTCATCCATTTTCTGTCCCGCTTATCCTTCATAGGATCACGGGGAGCCTGGAGCCTATCCCAGGGAACTCTGGGTACAAGGCGGGGTACACCATAGAGTACCAACCCGTCACAGGACACAATCACACACGCGTTTGCACACTACAAACAATTTGGAAATGCCAATCAACCAAGAAAGAAAAAGAAAAGAAAGGGAAAAAACCCACTAAATTTAGGCCACACCTACTCCAGGTTTAAATCCGGATACGGATACGGATACGGATAGGAATGTTATGAGCACTAAACAGATACAGATTCATTGTGCCACACCTCTAATGTTTTAATGATAGAGGAGACTATATTGCCCGTAAATATTGACCCCCCCCCCCCCCCCCCAACTCTTTTGTGTGTATTTTTTCCCTCAGCAACCTCTACTGGAGCACTTTTTGAACCGGGCCGCTGAAGGATTTCGGAATCTCTTCACCGCAGTAGAGGATCACTTTGAGCTGTGTTTGGCGAAATGCCGCACCTCCTCACAGGTAACCGTCGCTCAGCGTTCTCCTATTACACCGAGGCTGCGTTTACACCGCCCAACCAGTCTGGATTGATTTTTCACTGATTTCAGACACAGATCAGATTTTTGCCACGTTCAAATGAGGTTCTAAATCCGAAACGTATCGGATATCCGGTCAATTCACACGACACACACGCACCCAAAAATGGAGGGTCTGTTTAAAATCAATGGCTGTAATTCCTAAACAGTTCGTGCGATATTTTTGTTAAAGCCCTCGAATTAAACCTGAAAGTCTACGCTTCGATCACGTTTTGATTTCAAATCCGTCCTTTGTGGTGGTGTACGGAGGAAAATTGTGCCGCTGTCCAAATACTTATGGACCGGACCTTACTGTATGTACATGCATTTTGGGTTCTACACTACGCTTTCAGACATGACCATAAAAAGACAAGCGCCCTAGCTAGTGCACGATGTAGTGAATCGTGTATAGCCACACTGAAATAATGAGATTTACGTCTTAATATGAAGTTGTATGTGTGTGTGTGTGTGTGTTGAACGTTATACTTGACATATTTTCATATCCGTGACCAATTACGTCTCATCGTATGCATTACGTGTGTGATCTTTCTCCAGAGCGTCCAGCACGAGAACACGTACAGAAACCCCCAGGCGAAGTACTGCTACGGTGAAAGCCCCCCTGAGCTCCTGCCCATCTGATAGAGAAGAGTATTTCTACGCAAAATATACTACCTCTCACCTCCTCCGCTCGAGTGTATTTAACGGTCTTGAACTGGCCGCGTCAGCATGAAGACGTATGACAAAGCTGCACCGGAAATAAACGACGGACGGAACGTAGTCGTGTCTTTAGGAGCTGCGTAAAACCTCATCTGCTACCGTCATCTACATGAAATTTCAGGTTCGTGCCACAGAAATAGGATGTCCTATGTTTGCCAGTCTCCTAGATATACAATACTTTAACTGGAAATGCATCACTGGTCTGATGTCAGAGGTTGCGGTCAGCCACAGATGTGTGCAATATGTCTGGAATAGCACGTGGCTGCAATAACTATTGCCTCAGTGGTGGGCAGTAAAAGGTGGAACGACTTTACAGAAGTCAGAGACTATCAACCAGATCAACTTGTAAGCAATTCTGACCCAGTGGTCACTTGTTAAAGTCTTGCATGTGAAGTGCTATGTATTAAAGCTATATGTTAATTTAATAAATGCCATTTTTACCGACTCGCCTCGCCTCGCCTCATCTGTGGTAAAGGCTAAGCGTGTAAGGCTAGAAACAATATATTCTTGACGGAATACACTTGAACCGAACCCAAATAGCGCAGCGATCTACACAGCAATTTATTTACTGGTTAAAGGACGTCACAGATCTGTTTATAGTAATGCTAATAAATTTCTGCGAAAACAAGTCTCTACGGACAAACCAAGCAGAACGCTGTCTGAACTTCCTTCCAGTCTTCCTTCCTTCCTTCTTTCAGTCATTCATTCATTCATTCATCTCAAACACTGACCGTCTCTCTCTCTCTCTCTCTCTCTCTATGAAACACACAGGGTATGAATTCGGTTTCCATTTAACGATCTCAGTCGTATCACTTATTCCTTTCATCCCACAGCAATTTACAGAGTTAAATGAATGGACTCCTTTATTAAGGAATATTAAAGCACATACTTGTTAATCAGTTTATGGTTCAATTTACTGTCGTGTAACGTCTGTGAAAAAGCTAGTTCCTGTTATCATTCACGTTATACAGCAGCATGTGACGGCCCTGGTGGATGAAACAGGATCGAGGACGTTGTAGGCAGGCATTAGATAGCGGTGCTGTTTGTATTCGATGGATTATTTCCTATGTCTTCTAGTATGTTCTGTATTATCAAGCGAAAGAAAACACATTGAATTTAACTGACGCACATACATCACACAGAGATAGATACGGCAGAGCACCGTACTGCACCGTACGAACGTCCTTCCTTCAGGACTCGCTGTAAGACACACAGGGTGTGAAGTTAGATTGTAATCGATTGCAAGTCAGTCCTTGCGGGATTTGGCGATCAGAGAAACGGAAGCAAAATCAAGCAAACGGTGCGATATTCGGAGGAGCGTGCAATTTTTTTTAAATGACTGCAGTTGGGGCCAAGGTGTACCATGTGACGTCATCACGACAAGCTTTCAGCCAACGTCGTCTTCGATTCACGTACGTCGAACACGGGTACAGCTAAAAGGGCTCGTTTACTAACAAACATCCCTGCGAAAGACCACGCAGAACAATTTCGTGCGATCGCGATTTCACCGATTCGAGCGGTTTTCCGCTAAAAAAGAGCACAAAAAACTCAGCGTCAAAAAAATTGCATGGCGAGTTTCGAGAAAAAAAAAAGTCGCAGCGAAATCGAGCGTTCTCGCCTGTGACAGTCCATACAGGATTTCACAGATTTCCTTTGTGATTGACAAGTGTAGACACTCACTCATTACTGGCTCGTTCTCTGTGATTCCCTTGTGATTCCCTTTTGATTCCCTGACTGCTTCCCTGTGATTCCTTTATGATTCCCTTGTGATTCCCTGACTGCTTCCCTGTGATACCCTATGATTCCCTTGTGATTCCCTGACTGCTTCACTGTGATTCCTTTGTGATTCCCTTGTGATTCCCTGACTGATTCCCTGACTGATTCCCTTGTGATTCCCTGACTGCTTCACTGTGATTCCCTTGTGATTCCCTTGTGATTCCCTGA